>NC_056737.1:1909954382-1909989382 GCF_019279795.1 Protopterus annectens
ATCTTAAAGATGAAATGAAACAGAAAAATAGAAGAGACCTTGCTATTCCACATAAGTTGAGTAAGTGTTACAGGGCTCTAGTGGTGCTACAAAGGAGATTCTTTGCAATAAGTAAAAATCTCAAAAACTTCCTGTTGATTCCAAAAGTAAAGCACACTGCGCAAAGGGCCTCGTCATAATGTATTAGAGGTATCACACCTTTTCAGTTACGAAATTAACATCACAAGCAATACAGCAACTACCTGGGACAGTAATTAAACGTATCATTCTTCAATAAACTTGCTATTTTTATCATTCTTGCAAGGGTATCCTTTCAAGAAAAATAAAAGTAGCATGGGCGGTCAATGCCCCAACTAGCTTCCATACTGCCATTTTATTTCCTTTATATTTCCATCACACAGCAGCTTATTAAGTGTAAAACCTAGTTCAGTTTAATGACATGCAAAAGCCGTGGAAACACAGATTTTGATTGTAGACCAGGATTGCTTGGCCATCCTGAGTGGCAGACTGCCCAGTTCCATACCTAATTTTCAAAATTAAAAAAAATAAAAAATTGCACAACCAACTCATGCTAACCCCATGGAATGGACAATATAAAGCTCCACTGGCTTAAAAAAACCAGTAAACTTCAACACAAACTTTCACACAAAAGGTGATTCATTTGTATGCATCGGTCCTTTAGTTAACATGCAACTAATTTCACCTAAAGCATCTTAACTCCTCAGAAGGCCACATTCTCAATACAGCCACATTCCTGATGATGTGAAAAAATTCTTTACCCGTGTTGCACTGCCATATCTCAACAGATACCCAAGTCTGAAGTGGCACAACCTCAGAGGAACAAGGAGGTGAGTTACTTGTGTTTTCCATCTTCTTCCTCTTTTCCGATTCCACAAAACAGTCAGTATGCAAACAAAGGAGATCAGATGCAGAAAAACATCTATGGGCTTGCTGTTATGGGCTCCAGAAAATCATAGGTTTCCACTAAAGACAATGTATTCTGATTACTAATCAGGAGTTATATGCACCTTTGTCACACTGACTTGTTTTTAGTACTGCTTATGTTTACTGCTAATATAACTGAATATTTTTTGTCTTCACTTCTGTTTATTCCCATTGTTACTATTTATGTTAAATGCAAGTTTAATTTCTTTGCAATATGTTAAATCCAATTTATAATCTTCAGCCTGGGCTGTGACTGAAAGTCTTCAGATCAGCCCATCTACCCAAGTAACAAAAAAATAACACCCAAATAATTATTTATTTTACGTTTGTTAACTGGGTTAGTCCAGCTGAGCATTAGCTCATTTTCAGTGGAGACCAGAGGAGAAAAGCTCCGCAATCAGTATTAACATTTTACATGAAGTCAGCAAGAAAATTGCATTGGCAGCTAAAACAATTAGAGAAATAACATTTTACAATAAAATTTTACAGAAAACAGTTGGTTACAAATGTTAGAGATCAAACTGCAAAAAACATTTACAACAAATCATACAGAAAAGCAGTAGAGTACAATGTCAGAATTTTTACAACAAAAACTTAGGTATAATGTCAATATAGGGAAAACAGTGTTCATTATTTCCAAGTAGTTATATTCAGTATAGGTACATATGGAGTAGTAAAGTAATGTAGAGGTTAAGCAACGAGACAGAGAGGTAAGATCGATATTAAGACAGAGTGGAAGAGAAAGGAGGGATGAGAGCCAAGTTAGGGTTAGGTAGTTTCAGGGAGCATGACTACAATGGCAGGACCATTTATTTATTAGATATTCCCGAGTGGTTAGTTTGAAATGTTTTGTTTGGTTAAGGGACCTCATTTCTAGGGGTAGTTGGTTCCAAGTTGTAGCAGGGTTACAGTTATAAAGTAAACACCCTGATTTGGTTTTGGGTTTATACATCCGTAGGAAGTCTTGGTCTGAGCTATGTAATGTCCTGGTTGGGGAATATTTAGTTATAACTGATTGAAGGCTAGGGCAGAAAGATGGTAGCTAGAGGATGGAGTGGATAAATTAACAGTTGCAGTAGTAGCAGCAAATCAGGGAATTCAAGCCACTGCAACTGTTTAAGAGATAGGCAATGGTGTGATTTGTAGGTCTGGTTTGCAGCAAATCTGGCAACTTTATTATACGTAGTTTCAAGTCTGGTTATGAGTGCGGTGTTGAGTAGAATTGACAGCTATAAAGGAGGGTGGGAAGAAGAAATGCATGGGAGAGAATTATTCTGGCTGAGTTGGTTAAATGTCTTTTGTTTTGGTAAAGGAGTCCGAGTTTCTGGCGAGTCTGCTTGACAGAGGTGGTGATTTGGAGATCAAATTTAAGCTGATCATCTATTATGACTCCTAGCAGTTTAGTGCTAGGGTCAGAGGTAATGACAGTGTTACTGCTACATAGGATGGAAAACGTTGTTTTGAGATTGACAAGTTTTTTTGGGAGCAAGAGCAGGAGCTTAGTTTTCTTACGGTTGAGAATTAATTTGTTGTCACAAAGCCATATCTCTATGGTGCTGAATGATGCTTGGGTAGTAGAGTGGCAGTCAGATGGATTATCAGCAATGGTGATGACTGTAGAATCATCAGCATATTGTACAAGTGTGGAGTTGGGACAAGAAGTGTAAAGTAGGCTGGTGAAAATATTGAAGAGCAGTGGCCCCAGTATGGATCCTTGGGGGACACTCATTGGGACGCTTAGGGGAGGATAAAGACCAGAGTGCCATTTAACTGCTTGTTGGCAGTTAGAGATATAGCTGGAAAACCAAGATATGGTGGGAGGAGAGAATCTTAGGCGAGAGAGTTTGTCTAGGAGGAGGGGATGGGAGACTGTGTCAAAGCCTTTGGACAGGTCTAGGAACAGACATGACTAGTTTATTATTGTCACAGGCCAGTGATAACAGTATTAATGAAGGATATTAGTGCAGTTGTAGTGCTGTGTTTGTGACGAAATCCATGTTGTGTGTGTGTTAGAAGGTTCTGTTGGAGAAGGTACTGCATTATTTGCTTGTGAATGCATTTCTCAAAAATCTTGGAGAGCAATCGGTCTGAAGTTTGATATATCAGAACAATTACCTTCTTTATGTACGGGTAATGTGTAGAAAGTTTTCTATATTGATGGAACGTATGATTTAGAGATAGATCGGTTGATCAGGACAGATACTGGATTGGCTAGGGGTTCAGCAGCTATATGTAGGAAGTAAGAGGGTAGGTTATCAGCTGAGGTGGAGAAGGGTTTGAGCTTAGAAAGTAGATATTTAATATATTTAGTTGAGACAGATGTAAGAGAGAAAGTGTTAGAAGTAGGGGAAGATGAGAAAGTGGGGTTTTTAGTATTTTTACTAGTGGGGAGGTCATTAATTATGGTAGTTATTGAATTAATAAAATGATTGTTAAATTCAGTGGCAGTTTCGTCAAAAGTTTTATTTGGGCATGGGTTGGGAGGGGAAAGGTTTCCTGGATGCAGTATATGATTGATTGAGTTCCAGAATTTTTTAGGGTCAGATTTTAGGGTAGTGGGAGGGTTTGCAAAGAAGCTGATCCTGTCTTTGTTGATAATTTTTTTTATTTGATTTCTAAGTTCTTTGTAGGTCTGTAGGAGAGAAGGGGTCTTTGTTTTGGCCATAATTTCCACATCTTGTTACATCTTTTCATCAAGGCTCTAGTATATTTGGTCAGCCAAGAAGCAGTGTTTGTTTTGATTCTGATAGTATGGAGGGGAACTAGGGAGTTGAGGATGTTTAGAAAGGTAGAGTTGAAAGAGTGGGCAGCCTCATCTAAGGGGAGTGTAGTGAGATGGGACCAATTAATATTAGAGAGTTAGTCTATGAAAGAGTCTGGACTAAAGGAAGAGGTTTTGCAGGAGGTGATAAACCTGAAAGGTCTGGTGAAATGGGGAGTGTGGCTATTTAGTATGATAGGGCAGTGGTCACTAAGAGAATTTGGTAGAGTATGAGGGTTGTGGTAATTTTGGGGATGAGACACCAAAATCCAGTCCAGGAGAGACTGTGGCAGGTGTGACTTGCTAATATGGGTAGGGGAAGTGATTAATTGCTCAAATCCATGTGGTAGTTTGGGGAGTTTGAATTGTAAGCCAGTCTATATTTAAGTCCCCTAGAATGATGGTTTCATTAAGGATGGTCTCGGAGAGGTGGTGTAGGATGTTCTCCAGTATATTAAGATTATCACCAGCGGGGGGGGGGGGGGTTGTAGATTGCTACAACACTTATGGTAGTAAAGTTGTTAAGTTTAATATTGGTACGTAGGAGTTCAGCTATAGAAAAAGTGGGTAGAGGGAGGTTTGGGGTAGTTATTGAGAGGTGGTCACAGAAGAGTATGGCTACCCCTCCTCCTCTTTTCTTTTGTCTATCAAGTCATAGGATGTTATAGCCAGGTGGGGTAATTTCACTACATTTATTATATGGTTTCAGCCAGGTTTCAGTTAGGGTGACTATGTCAGGGGTAACCAGGCATGGAAGTCCTGTACTTTATTTACTACACTCCTGAGGTTGATCGAGCAGAAAGATACTTGCTTTTTTAAGGGGGTGAGGTTAGTAGATGTTTGTACAGGAGGATTATTATTTATGGTATGTTGGAAGGGGCCTGGGTTAGGATGGATGTCTCCTGATAGAAGTAGTGGTTTGAAGAAGAGTAAGTGTTTAAATGGGGAGACATTCTTTTTCTGCTTTGATGTGGTTGGGAGGGAGATAATTTTATTTTAGGAAGGGGAGTGGAATAGTTTGGGTTAGAAGGACTGGTTTGCAGAGGAGTCTCAGGTTTGGTTTTTGGATGTAGAGTACTGTTTGTTGGGTAGAAGTAGGGTGGGGGTAGATGTGTGTGATAGGATGTGAGGAGGTATAAGAAGTAAAGCATAGGTATCAGGAGTAAGGCTTGAGGTTTTAAAGGCATGGTTTGAAGGTAGAGTGTGTGTAGAAAGTGGGAAAGTTTAGGTGTATGAAGGTACTATAGGGGAAGAGGTGTGCCAGTAAGGAAGCAGTTGGGAGGGGCAGGGGAGAAGCTGGAAGGGGTGTGGTTCAGGTGGATAAGTATAAAGTAAATGATATGGGGGGTTGGAAGGAGAGCGAAGTGAGCCCGAGCGTAGCGAGGGAGAACGGAGCAGGGCCCTACTGAGCTGCTGAATGTGGAAAAAACTATCAGTCAGTCTTTTGTCAGATTAGCTCAGGACTTCTTAAAGATATTGGAAATTACTCTGTCTAATTGCAGGAAGTTATATAATATTTTATTGGGGTAATGAGATCTCAGAGTGCAGTTTGGGGAGCAGGGTCAGTATACAACGTCAGGGTCTCAATGGCACTGTGCTCACACTGGTGACAAAGAAACTTTACTTCAGTGAGGAAGTAAGGTTAATGAATATAGAAAGGCCTTAAGCTATATTTATATTTACAGCAGTGGAGTAGTAAGTCGTACTTTCTTTTCAGTCAGGAAACAATAAGAAAAGGCAGTAGGTACTCTGACTAATGTATACCTTTCTTACTGAAATAAAATAAACCAATTTTAACAAGGAGTTCTGTGGAAATTAGGAAGACAAGAATGTATAAGAGAAAAGGTTTAGTAGAAGTAGGAAAACAGCAGAGCATACAAATAGTTCTAACAGTAGTCTGTGTTTATATGCTGTCTTAAGTACAGAATGGGATGTCCTGAAACAATCGGGAAAAACAGTAAGTACTTTGGACTTACTTGATTTGCATACCTTTCACTTGAAATAAAACACACTTGTAACCAGGAGTATGTGGGATTTAGAAAGACCACAATTTGTAGGAGAAAGGGTTTAGTAATACTAGAAAAACAGCAGGGCTTTCAAATAGTTGAAACAGCTTGCAAAGGGAGACTGCTGTTAAGAAGTATAGTATAGGGAGGGGGCAAGCTAACGTCCGTGATGGAGTTCTTTACTTAAAAATAGAAATCAACAAGGGCTGGCAATTAATTTTGTCTAGAGGATAAAACATACTTTCTGTATATTCTGAAAATAGCACTCATCCTGGTTGCCTAGTTTTGTTAAAGAGCATTGTAGGCCAATAGATCAAACTTGGCTTGGCGGGGATCCAGGGAAAGTAGATTAAAAGGAGAAATTGCTGTACATTTTAAAAATAACACTCATCCTGGTTGCCCGGTTTTGTTAAAGTGCACTGTAGGCCAATAGATCAAACTTGGCTTGCCGGCGATCCAGAGAAAGTACATTAAAAAGAGAAATTTCTGTATGGAATGGAAAGATGCATCTATTATTAACTGTATATATATTATACATATGAAGTAAAAACTGAAACACACAATCAAGTGAGGGTTTTTCAAGCTAACTGCAGTATCATTAGATTATTGAAGGTCTTGCAGGTCAAGTCTCAAACATTCTAAGATGTAGATGAATGCACCTCTTCCTGTGTAATTTTTCAAAAATCTGGGAGAGTGTATGTAGGGGAGGCAAAACTAACCTTACTCCCAGATATGAAAATCTAATATTTTGGGTTAACACGAACCATTTAACTGCATTACACCCCTGGAGTGGCCCCAACAAACCATCAACAAAGACAATTTTCACTCAGCAGCTGGCAAAATCAGACCCATACCCTACTGATGATGGTTCAGTGGCTGGTCATATCAAATTCTCACTAAATACTCTTAACATTGCCGATTATATGGAAAATGCATTATACACTACACATCTGTGGTTTCCCATATTCAATATACAATGGTCTATTCAAAATTTCGGTTTTGTAGTCTTCTCATACCAATGCTCCAAACATCCACCTAACATCCACATTTCCAGGAGTGCTGCTCCTAAATGAGAAATGTACACATGCCATCCTCCTCTAAACATATTGTTAATCACTCCAGAATGTTGTATGTAATAATTACAACATGAAGGCATCACTCATTAATGCAAGCTGCTATCCTCACTGGAAGTCCCACATTCCTTTGCAGCTAAATTTCCTCTTAGATCCTGCGACCAACAAATTTCATAGCAAGACATTGCCCCAAAGGTGCATACAACCCCCTCCCCTGAAAGGTGAGACAGAAACAACCACTCTTTTCCTATCCCCCATTAGTGCTGGTTCCACCAGTATCTTGGCCTCTAACTAAAACTGGGTCAGCTGGATCAAAGACATGGTTATACCCCTTTGTGCCACACAGCTGAACTTATTTATACACTGCAGTTCAGTGATAGGCAGTGCTTATCAATACTCATTTATATACATGAAGGATTCCTTTCACGAGTTTCTCAAAGTCAGAGGAATTTAAAAATTAGTCTTCCAAATGTGGCAAAGTGGTGCAGCGACTAGTACTGCTACCCGATAGCTATTGGTACTCTTGTTCAGTATGCAGCGGAGGGTGATTTCTATGCAGTGGAGGGTGATTTCTACGAAGAGTTGCTGTGAGCTTAGTACATCCACATGTTTTTTTTTTTCTTGAGGCATTCCAAAGACAAGCAGGTAGGTAAACTAGTAATGCTCCAGAACTGCCCCTAGAAGGGCATGCAGTACATATGCGCCTTACAACGGCTTGATGTGACACGCTGTAACGCTATGACAGTGAAATGGAAAAAGAATAGGGACAGAAAATGGATGGAGAAGCCATTCAATCCTTGTAGTGTATCAAAAAGGGAGTCAAAGAATATGATGGATATATTACCATCACATGTAGGGTACTTAAAGACTTGAAAGAGGTGGTCCCAATTTATAAACGCTATCCTTCAAACTACAAACATATTAACCTAACAAGATTAAAACAGCGAAAGTGGTAGGCAGTTTTAGAAAAACAAGTACACATGTTCCACTGTCAAGCTTATGACCCTAATGACTTTATGGAAGCTTTATTGTCCAACCCTCTTACCCCCTTGTTGATCTTTTCTACTTCACGTGTGTGTGTGTGTGTGTTATATATATATACATATATATATATATATATACATATATATATATATATATATATATATATATATATACATACACACACATATATACACACACAACCATGTGCGCACACACACAGATTCGACTAATGACGTCTGAATGTATATGATACTATTTTATAAATAATTCTGAAAGGCACTGTGCAATATACCTGTCATGCTATTTGTTCTATGTTTGGTATTTATTTTATTGTCAGGTACCTTGATCTGTTGTTTGCTGCTTCAGTAGTGTGCCCCTGGCACAGACCTCTATAAACAACTAGATAAATCAGTACCTTAAAGACCAGGCAAGATGTCATCTCAAAATAACTTATAAGAGACCGCATATAATGGCCATTGCTGAAGCCCTTGAGGACCATTGTTCTAACACTGTGATTGTTTTATTTATTAACTACACCTTTTCAATGAAGACTGAATTCCCCAAGCAGATCTAATATTATGGGAAGTACATAACTTTTGCATTTATTAAGGATATCCTTCTCTGTATCTAGCCTAAACAAACATTCCCTTGATCATGATCACCTCAAAGAAGACTTAGAAGTAGAAGCAATGGCCAGTTTATAGTGCCTGACAAAAGTATTCAGAAAGGACGCTTTTGCTGCAGCACAAATATCATCTGGAAATACCATTTAAAAAGAGATTGCTAAAGTGGCAACAATTTTAGTTGAAAGCGACTGGAACTCCTGATAAATCCTTGTCTAGTTTATGAAAAATGATGGAATACAATTTGAAGATCAATGAGCCAGACAGAGTTTAGTGGCCTAATGACCTAGTTTCTGTAAACCAAAAGAAACAGAGCTAAATTATTCTTCCTGGGTGCATTATTTCTATCCAGATAATCCCAGAGGTGTTTATGGACATCCATACAGTGCAACAGATATTCACCATATTAGAATATCAGCAAAATACTAAGTTCAATGAACTGAGTAGAGTATGACTCAGTAATGATCTGTGACATAAATGAGGGACTCGTCCTCAAAAAAAGTCCTGTAACAGAGATTCTTCTGGCTGAGGTCTTAACTGGTATGTTCATTTAAATTTTGTAGATGACACTAGCACAAATGAAAAAAACATGCATCTCCAAAAAATTTCGCTCTAACAGGAAGGCATAAAGAAAAAAGCTTCTTAAGCTAAAGTTTTGTGTACACTTTTTTGAATTCTGCCTAGTACAAAAGCTAAATATGGAAGATAGATGAACCTTACCTGACAAATATTTGAAGCCCAAATCGAATATTTCTGACAAATACTAAACTATGGAAATTATGGCTAAAAAATGGATCTAGCTTGTGATATATAGCCCAGACTCAAAATCATTTCCATTTGTTTAAGTATGTGTTCTGGGGTGGAGGGTTTCTAAGAAGGTGACAGAATATGCAAACATATTACTGGGTCTTGATTCCTAGTAGTCAATGGAAGAGGAGCTGCCAAGCTGTTAACTTCAGAACCCAAGGATTCTGAAGTGTCTTCCCAGAAGGGTGAGACAGGAAGTACAGTTGTGTAAGTAAACCCGTTGTAACAGTAGATGATCTAATATATCACTGTTGCAGTACCTTAAGTTACCTGGGCCTTTCCTCCACCGTCCGGCCAGCTTTTAAAGCTAAACGGAACTTTCTGCACACACTATCTGTCCAGAGCCCAAGAGGACCTCCATATAAAAAGACAGATGGAGCACCAAAATAATCAGTACTTTCTTGCTTAAAGGAAATGAGGAAAGAGCCCTGAAAGATGATGCCAGGAAATTATACCAAAACGTAAATTATATAACACAAGGGTATATATCTATAGCCTGGCAATATAAAAGAAATGTCACCAAAAGAAGGGAAGCTGAAATGGTTGGGGCAGCAACTGCAACAGTAATCTATTAGGACATGGTATATTTACCTACACTATCAAACTACGTTCAACATTATATATATTATAATATATAGGCTTTGTATATATGGATTATCGTATATTATAATGATTACATATCTCATATTTCACATTATATCATATTTTATATATTATACATTTTATATGGCTAATATATATATTTTTTTATATACATATTTTATGTTTTGAATTTTTAAAAAATAAAAGTAGATAAGAATGTGTATCCAATTTAATTAATTAATATACATCAGACCATAGAGATTTGGTAAGTTGTTTACGTCAAAATGATCTCTTCAGACCATAGAGATTTGTAAAATTGTTCACGTCAAAATGATCTCTTTTTTCAGTCTCTCTTTTTGTTAGGCTGTATATGCCTTTAAAAAGTAAAGGCATTTCAGGATTTGGCACGCTTTTTGGAAACGATGTATAAAAACCAGACTTAGAATTTTTAAATTGTTTTAGTTTCTGAAGAAGTCCTGTATTCAAACGGGACGAAAAACATACTTTCATTGTTAAGCGTTTAAAATAAGTATTAAAAACGGTGTTTTGCAAGTCCGGCCTTGTCATTCTTTCTTTCATTCGTTTGGAGTTTACAGTCGTTTGGCGTTACATTCAACATTAGATCGCTGTTGCATTAGTCTATTTGGGTTAATTACCATAACTTACAAAATAAGAAAGGAAGAGAAAAAGTAAATTAAGAATCCCAGAGCCATGGACAGTGGTCATAGGAAAACATGGTCTGGGACCTGGAAAACAATCCAGTTTGTTATCTTTGTACAAGTATGTACAGGACCAAGTTGCTGTCGCTAGAATACTGTGTGTCCACGCCTTTCCAGAAAGGCACTAAAGAAGTCAAAGCCCAGGTGGAATGCACCCTATCCCTGCCTCAAAGTGGCTTATTATGATGAGAATAAGATTAAAAAAAATTGCATGAGACAAGCATCTAGAAACTGTCTGCTTTAAAACTGGTTACCCTTTCCTCTTACCTTCACTGGAGACAGACAGCTGCTCAGCTTTCTTGAAGGACTGGATTTTGTCTAGGTAGCATCTGAGCCATCTGTGGATATCCAAAGTGTGAAGACATTCCTAGACACAATAAACAAAACTCCTCAAATGGTTTAACCTATATTTAGCTAGTGGTTTTGTCCTTGACAAATGGCACACTGCAGAGGTGATGCCCTTCCATAAGGGTGACCTAACAATCAACCCAGATAATTAATGACCTATCAGCCTCACAAGACCCGTATGCAAAGCCATGGAAACTATTATGGCTGACATCAAACTTTGATATCAATAATCCTTTAGGTCTGACCTTCAATAGTTTAGCTTTGTGAAGTGCAGATCCTGTGCATTTACTCTGATAAACTTTTTCAAAAGGGCTAAATGGTATATTGGCTGGACAAGTAGCACACATGGCAAATTGTGATCTGGCCTAAGCTTTTCACATAATTTCATATGCTGGCATCATACAAAAGCTAAATGCTTTAAAAACTGACCAGTAAATGTAAGATGGATTGCAACCTGTCTGAAAGAGAATTTATACAATTTGAGATGCATGTGCCTCATCAGAAAGCATGAAAGTGACCAGCAGTGCTCTCTGGGCTTGATGCTGGGATATCTCCTTTTTGGAATTTATTTTTCAGATCCACAAGCAGTGATCCAAGACCTCTGAATAACAGAATATACAGCTGACTGCAAATTGGGATTTGTTGTCATGTGACCCTATGATATCCACATCCTTTAGAAATAACTCTCCCTAGTAAACTCTTGGGCGTACTAAACATGTGCTCATAATAAATGTTAAAAAGTATAGCATCATAATTTTGGTAGACATGCCCCAACCCTCATCATACTGTAAAGCCAACATACCACTACAAAATGAAAATGTAGCAAACATTTAGGTATTAGGACTGATTGTTCCCCCCTCTCTTTTGTTAATATCTTTATTAAACACAACTTTTTCAAAAGTGACACAAGTAGATATACAATATCAGTACAATATTATTTTCAAGCAATTTACATGTGGTTTCATTTTAACAATTTTCATTCGCTACATTACATAAATTGCTCAGTTCATGCCTTCCCCTTTAATTTCACTCCCACTCCTGGAGATTATTCTGCATATATTGTTCCCATGAATTTCATGTATTTCTATGTAATGTTCTCCTTCCCCTTCCTAAAGATCTCACTTCCAGTTCTTTTTTCTCCTTCACAATATTTGGTACTTCAGCTACAGTTTTGATTTCCATCTTCTAGTAATTGCTATTTTTGCAATCAAACGATTAAACTTAGTAAGGCCTAGGTCAGGGGAATTCAGATACTCCCTGCTCAAAAACGCATTTTTTTAGTTATAGCCATTTGCTCCCCACCCCCAAACACCCCCCCCCTGCCAAACAAAATGTCCAAGTTACCTCTCTCTTTAGCATCACACCTCCAGTATTTGCTATCTACCCGAGAAAACATTTGCTGAAGTCTGCATGGGGTATACAACTGCTGTGGAAACACGGTTTCACTTCATATACTCGAAATGCTGAAATCTCGAATTTCAGCATTTTGAGTGCATGAAGCTGAAACTTTAGAATAGCGAAAGTGCATAAGCGCGAATGCGAATATGTCGAATCCACACTTATGCAGTGACGCTATGTTACAGGAAGTGTTTGTTTGGGATGTTTGTGTTTGGACTTTCAGGTGAGTGAGTGTATGTGAGCTTTTTTGTAACTTATGTGTATGTGTGATGTGATGTGGTGTGTGTGTGCTCGTGAGGGACTGTAGAATGTGTGTTTGAGTTTTTTTTTTTTTTTCTCTGTGCGTTCTCGGAGTTAGTATATACAAGTAGGGGGTGGGGAGTGCAGGGGGCTTGCCCCCTTGCGTTTCTTTAGTGTGGGTATGTGTGGTGTTTTGTTGTGTTTGTTTTTTGTGGTGTAGGTGTTGTGGTTTGTGTGTGGTGTAGTTTGTGTTCGGGTTTGCGATTTCGGCTTTGTGGGGTTTCGGTGTTGTGATGGTTTCAGCTTCATGCACTAGAAATGTTGAAATTCGGGATTTCAGTAATTCGAGTATATGAATTGAAAACGGAAACACTTTCAAGCAAAAAATCCTAAACCTTCTGGACTTTGCTGCATACTGGATAGTTGCAAAGATGGCTTCCCATTGTTCCTTTATATATTGCCTTTTTTTCTCTTTCTCTCAGTCTGTTTTCTAACCTTTTTTGATTGATTTTTATAGTTATCATGCAATATTTTATATGCCTTACTGATTGTCCCTTTAACACCAACTCTTGTTTCAGACTCACAGAAAAACTGTATGAGATCTGGTTAGCAATCCCTGCCCTTTTCTGTTTGCCTATATTATGTTACCAATCCCTTGTAGCGAACCAGTCTCTAGCCTAAAGTTATAACTTCTGCTTGGCTTCATCCCACTCTGTTACATTTCCCCCTCTAATTATTTGCTCATAAAAACTTGGCTCCTTCACTAATTTTCTCCAGAAAATTGCAGTCCCTTCATTTTCTTTCTATACCGTATTTGCAGTCATCCCAAGAAGTAAAACCTCTTTTCTCTATTCTTGTGTTGGGTTACTTCTCACAATACTTTCTGAAACTTTATGAATATAATATTATGTATTGTTGTTTTTCTCCTTCTTGTATTTATCGATTTGGTCCTGCATTCCAAATCCTATTTTCTCCTTACTTCTAGAACTCCCAAACCCCATGTCATCATCATACCTGTCCACTTTGAATTATAAAATTTTGCTTATTTTGACATGCATGAACTTTGACTGCACAGCTCTAAAATATTCTTTCAAATCAGATAATCCTGAATCACCTTCTTCAATGAGGTAAATCAATTTATTCCACTCAACACTTGCCCTCTTCCCTTCCCCAAATAAATTCCTTCAAATCTTTATTAAATATGGTCCACATCTCCTCTGGTTGATAGAAATACCTGCCTTGTTTACAAAACTAAACAGATCAGAAACATTTTCACTACTTGTATCTTACTATTCATATCCATAATAAAGAAGCTTCTGATTTTTGTGTGTTTGTAAGCCTCTTCTCATATATCCTAAACTGCAAAAATAAAATCTTTTTTAATCCTTACAGCAAAATAATTAATCTTTTCATGCCTACATAAGTATAGGTCCTGCTGAACTAATGTGTGGAAACAGAGTTTACTACTACAGTATTTGTGTTATCATTTTATATCCTAAAAAACTTGAAATGGTCTCCATATATTCAACACCAAAATATCACTTTCTGGATTTATCATGTACAAAATATTATCATATGCAAATAATGCTAACTTTTCTTGATCATCATACAAGTTATATCCTTGAATTTGAGAGTCCCTTATTCTCTTTGTTAATGGCTCTAACTACAAGAAAAACAAAGGAGAAAGAGGGCATTCCAGCCTTGTTCCTCTGTTCAAACAGATACTGACCGAGTGGAACTCTCCAACCTTAATTCTTGCCTGTGACTCTTCATATATCCTCCTAATTAACCCTATTATTCTATTAGGGAACACAAATGCACCACAATCCTACACAAAGTCTCAGCTGACTGTATCAAATGCTTTTTCCACATCAAGACCCACCAGCAACAGCAGTGTTTATTCTGCTTCCCCCAGATCATTATAGTTTTATTAATGTTGACAAATGTTTGCCTCCCTTTCACAAAACCGCACTGGATCCATATTTAACAATTGTGTTAAAACCTTTGCCATTCTCTTAGCTAGAACAGATGCTTTACAATAATGAATTAAAATTGAAACAGGTCTATATGAAACTGGGTCTTAAGGGTCTTTACCCTCTTTTGGTAATACTGCCTCCACATTTTTCTTTCAGGATGGTGCTACTTCCTTGACTTTTAAAATACTGTCAAGCAAAACCTTCCAGATCTTTATCACTTTCTTCCTTCCCAACTTCCAAGGGAATACCATTTGTTTTACAGACTGCCCTGCTAATCGATTATACATCACTGGTTTTATCTCATCTCTTCCCATCTTGGCTATTAAGTGTTCTGTCTCATCTTCCATTAACCTTTGCATAATTATGTCTTTCATAACTCTTTCTATCCTTGCCTTTTCCTGGTTTCCATATTTGTTTGCTTTATTACAATTGTTTTTAAAACCTCTCTCAAATGTTTACAGCTTTGCTGGTTATTTTCCTTGAACAGGATCCCTGCATTTGGCAGCAACCCTTTCTACTTTCTGTTATGTAAGTCATTGTGCTAAAGGTTTTTGTGCTCTGGAGTTTCCAAAAAATAGTTGCTTAAAGATCACATTTAAGTTGGTGAAATCAACTTTCATTTTTACATTATTTTTACATTAAAAACTATTTGCCTGCATCCTTGTGCAAGCGAACACACTTTTTAGTAAAAATAAATGTTGGTTTTGACTCGCTCTTTGAGAGAAATAACTTTAAAAAAGCTTTCTAACATTGAAGTCAAATGTACTCTTGCCATATTTACGACATGAATATACCTAAGCCGGCAGGAGGTATGTACATCACTATGGAGATCAATTCGTACTACAGCCTTGAGGAAAAAGAAATTATGTACTCACCATAACGTTCCATGTGTGTTGTTCATCTCACCTTCATTCTTTACTGATGGGTTCGGAGCCGTTCCTTGGCTCTGGCTCCGACTCCGACAACTGCAAAAGCTCATGGTCTTCAACCAGCTCAAGGCCAACTCCCTATCCCATGATGCACCCTGATCATCCCTCAGATCTTTTTTGCTGCGTGACTACTTAGTAGTATAATTATGCCACTCAGAGTTGGATAAGAGACAAAGCACTCTATACGGGACCTCAAGTAGACAGGATGGGGGTTGGAGGGTGGGACGTAACAATGAAGTGGAGATGAACAACTCACATGGACTGTTATGGTGAGTACATAACTTCTTTATGTGAAGTTGTTCTATCTCACTGTTCATTCTTTACTGAAGGGTAGAGTCCCAAGCACCATCTTCTTGGGTGGCTCACGGGAGTATATTCCTCAGAACTGTGGAACCAAAGGAGGTCCTGCCCCTGGAGGCCTTGTCTACTTTGTAATGAGTGATAAAGGTATGAGGTGTTGACCAGGTAGCTGCTGCACAAACAGAGTCTAATGTTAACCTCGAAGAAAAAACTAATGAGGTTGAAACAGCTCTAGTAGAGTGGGCCTTTACTTTTTGCTGCAAGGGGCATTTTGTGAATTATAAATGAAGGAAATGCAATCCGATAGCCATGTTGACAAGGTTACTTTAGTCACTGAGGAACCCTTCTTTGTATCTGAAAAGGAAACAAAAAGTTGATCCATTGACCTGAATTGTTTTGTTATGTCTAGGTAAAATCGTAGTTGTCTATTATCAAATTTGTGCAGCATGTGTTCCATCCTATTTGTGTATTGGGGAAAGAAAAAGTACAGTTTTGTACCTACCATAAATGTAGATGTTCGAAGATCCACATTGCTGCAGTCCTAACACTTGGGTAGTCCGCTGTCCCAGTCGGCCCGAATACCAAAGTATATGGCTGACGTCGGTCAAGGCGCATTAGTCTGACGTCAGGACATCAGGGTACAAATGCGCATGACCGACGTCATATCCTCAGTCTTTTCTTGCCCCAGATGTCAGAAGACCCTAAAAAGATAAGGCTAAAACCAAAAAACACCACACACTCCTGCACCAAATATATATTCAATATATACAAATTTACAAGAGTATAACCTCACCCACACAACCACCCCCAAACACAGAGGGAAGGAGGGACTGCAGCAATGTGGATCTTGAACATCTACATTTATGGTAGGTACAAAACTGTACTATGTTCTTCATACCACATTGCTGCAGTCCTAACACTTGGGTAGAATCCCAAAGCAGAGGTAAGGGAGGCTGGCAAATCATAAGGAAGCAGGAGCTGACAACATGCCCTGCAAAATAGCCGTGGCAAAACCAGCCCTAGATTTAGAGTAGAGAGGAAGGTGGTAATGCTTAGAGAAAGTATGCACTGAACTCCAAGTAGCTGCCTCCAAAATATCCTTAGTTGCCACCCCTTAGAAATGCTGTAGAAGTGGCAGTAGCCCTAGTGGAATGAGGCCTAATCCCAGCTGGAATCTCCTTGCCATGATGGGAATAACAAAATGCAATGCAAAACCCAATCCACTTAGAAATAGTTTGTTTTGACACAGGCTTGCCCTGAGAACTCAAAGCAAAAGAAACAAACAACTGCTGAGACTGCCTAAAATCCTTAGTCCTGCTTAAATAATAACGCAACTGCCTGTGTACATCTAAAGTGTGCAAAATCTTTTCCCCTTATTTTGGGGATCTGCATAAAAGGTAGGCAAATGAATAGTTTGGTTTAAAGCCACACTAGAAACCACTTTAGGCATAAAGGAAGGATTAGTAGGCCGAGATACCCTATCCTTACCAAAAATCAGGAAAGGCTCAACCGCCATAAGGGCCTGCAATTCAGACACCCTTCTTGCCGATGTAATGTCTAACAAAAAGCAGTCTTCCATGACAAATATTTCAATTCAGCAGTAGCTGCAGGCTCAAAAGGTTGTAGAGTGAGTTTCTCCAACACAAAATTGAGGTCCCAAGCAGGAGTAGGAGCTGGGGTCTTATATTCTTTGCGCCTCTAAGAAATTGCTTGAACAAAGGATGAGAAAACAATGGTGGGTCACAATCATAGTGAGCTGAAATTGCTGCAGCATGAATCTTAATGGAAGAGAAAGACAAACCTTTGTCCAATAACTCAGTAAGATATTGAAGAGCCACACTCAAATCTCAGAAACATCCAAATCCTTTGCTGCACACCAAAATAAAAATCTCTTCCATTTTCTGACACTTTCCTTGTACTAGGTCTTCTGGCTTCCATAATCACATTCAAAACTTGTTGAGGAAGCTGAGACCTGCTATGGTTCAAAACAGAATATGCCAAGCGGTTAGATGAAGAGAGTGAAGCTTGACATTGAGCAGATGCCCGTCCTTCTGAGACAATAGGTGTGGAATCAAAGGTAAGGGCCATGGAGGCTTCCTTACCAGACTCCTCAGCAATGGGTACCAGTGCTGCCGAGGCCAATCCGGAGCTATTAAAATCATCCTTGGCTTGTCTTGTCTGACCTTTAGAAGTACCTTTGGGAGGAGAGGCAGAGGTGGAAAGGCATACACATGAAGATTTTTCCAACTGAAAGAAAAAGCAGCCACTTTCCAGGCTGTGTGATGAAATCTTTTCGTGCAAAACTTTGGCAGCTGGTGGTTCAGTGGAGAAGCGAACAGATCTATGTCTGGAGTTCCCCATGACACTGTCAATGTCTGAAATACATGAAGATCCAGTTTCCACTGTGGGGATCCATGATTTGCCTGCTTAACACATCTGCTAAGGAGTTCTGTGCTCCTGGCAGAAACCTTGCTTGAAGAATCAGCTGCAAGCTTAACGCAGTCTCCCACAAAATCATTGCTTGCCTGCATAGAGGATAAGAATGTGTTCCCCTTGTTTGTTGATGTACCACATGACAGTTGTGTTGTCTGTTAGAATCAACACCTGCCCTGGAAGAAGTAAATCCTTGAAAGCCAGTAATGCAAACTGGACTGCTAACATCTCCTTCATGTTGATATGTAGATGCTGCAGTCTGGCAGGCCACTTGTCTTGTATCCACTTTCCATTCAGATGAGCTCCCCAAGCTGTGTTTGAGGCATCTGTCGTTAGAATCTGATCTGGCCAGGTCACAGAGAGTCCCTTGTTTAGGTGACATTCCTGAGCCCACCACAAAAATTCCTTTTGAATGCAAGGTATTATTTGAATGACAGTGTCCAAATCCTGGCAGTGCTGTGTCCATACATTTTGAGATACCATTGTAGCTTCCTCATATGCAGTTTGGCATTGGGAAGTACCAGAATACCAGTTGCCATGAACCCTAAGGCTTGTAGGACTGCCCTTGCAGTCAGACCCGACTGTTGAGATAGTTGATGGAAGTAAAGAGAAAGATTCTTTTGTTTGTCCGGGTTAAAAGGCCATCTGGGTTGCTGTATTCAGTCTCACACCCAGAAAGCACATGTCTTGAGAGGGTACTAGACTGGACTTTATTTCGCTCACAGAATACCCTAGGCATCTTAGCACTGCTATCACATATTCCAAATGCTGAAGAAGCACGTCCCTTCCTTGAGCCAGAATCAGGCAATCGTCCAGATAAGGATAGATTTGTATTCCTTTTAGCCTGAAGAAAGCTATCACTGGAGCCAGAACCTTTGTGAATACTAGTAGATAAGCCAAAGGGCAACGCAGAGAACTGATAATGAGAATTCGCAGATACTTCCTGCAAATTAGTCTGATAGGAACATGAAGGTAAGCTTCCTTGAGATCCAAAGTTACCATCCAGTGATCTTTGCCCAGCAGAGGTAAAAGCTGTTGTAACGACAACATTTTGAACTTGGGAATGTCCAGATAAGTGTTGAGGATAGACAGATCCAAAATTGGTCTCCACGTGTTCCCCTTTTTGGTACTAGGAACAGGCGAGAATAAATAGGCCCCTTTCTGGCACAGGAACCGGCTGAATGGCCCCTATTTGGAGCAACAGAGAAATTTGCTTGTGAGCCTCTTTCCTTTGTTGAGGAGGAATGTCTGGCATGCCTTTGAAAGGAGGCAAGGTATGGAAATAAAACCTGTAACCGTGGTGAATGATATCCAATACCCATCTGTCTTGGGTAATTAAACTCCAGTTTTCTTTGAAAAGTGCCAACCTTCCTCCCAAAGGTGCTGCGAAGATTCTGGCAGCTGAAAAGGCAGGTCATTGTGTCTGTTTACGAAAGGACTGACCCCTGCCCTCACCAGAAGACTGAGCAGGTGAACTCCCTGTTCTAGGCCTAAAAGAACCTTGAGCTCTGCCTCTACCACGCCGAGACCTACCCCTAGAGTGGGAAGCATAAGCAGGATATGACCACCCCTTGGTAGGCCAATTTCTACTAAACTTGGAGGCTGAACCTGCAAAAATCTTTAACAGTCTGCATAGACTTAGCCTTGTCTTCCATTTTCTTTAGAACTGCTTCCACAGGCGAACCAAACAACACATCAGATTGTAAAGGAGCATCTAAAATCCTTGTTTTCACATGCTCAGCTAAATTCTGATCCTCAACCAGAAGAACGAACCAGTGGCAGCCACAAGAGGCCTGCACAGCATCAAAACCACATTGCAAAGAATGCTTACCCACCTGTTCAGAAACATGAACTAAATCCTGCAACTCTTTACACTCAATACCTTCCGCCAAAGCATCTACCTTAGACTTTAATTGTGAAAGGAGATAATTTTGGTATTTCAACATGTGAAACTGGCAATTCAAAGCTCTCATGGCCAAAGTGGAAGAAGTATACAATTTCTTTCCCCATCTATCCAAAGCCCTAGCCTCTTTATCTGGAGGAACAGGATTTTTAACAACAGAAGCCTTAACACCTTTAGGCCCCTGTGAAACAGTTTCTGGGTCTGCCCTAGGACTCTTAAAAGATACTTATGAGCTTCAGGCACCCTATAATATCTATCCGGTTTAACTGGAGCAGGAGGCAAAGAGTCAGGGTTCAGAGAAGCCTCTGCAAAACATCCTCTACCACATCTAGAACAGGAGGTATAGCTAAAGGCCTATGCTGGGGTAGAAACAAAAATTCTAAGCCTTTTCCTGGAATCAGAGAAATCCTGACCTTCCCATTTAAAATGCTCCCTCATGGAATGAAGAGTCTCTGAAAATGAAAAATCCTCAGGAGGAGAAGCAGGAGGAGTAGAATCATCTACATCAGAATCAGAGTAAGGGGAATACTCCTGCAAGTCTTCAAACACTGCTCAAAACTCCCAAGCTCAGGTTCCACCCTAGGCCTCTTATCAGGAGGGCATAGAACCTCTAATCATTGTAATCAAATCTTCTGCCATCTTAAGCATATGCTTCTTAGGTACAGACCCTGAAGAACTAGGGGTAACTCCTGAAACAAAACCTGGCCTGCCCCTGGGAGAAGCCTTGGAAACAGCAGGAGGGCCTAACCACCTTAGGAAGGAGGGAAGAACAGCTACCTGAGAAGCCCCTTCCGCCTGGCCTACCTCCTGAGAGGTCACATCTTGCAGTAATAAAGTCTCTCCCTGGGATTCCAAAGAAATTTCTGGCTGAACCCCTGGCTCCATAAAGAACCGACGCCTGGGACGGACGGTTCTTCCAGCCTAGGCTTTGCTGTTTTGTCCTTGCGCTTTTCGGAGCATCCGACGGCATTTTATAATTACACCGCTTCCCAAAACTAACCTGGCACAATCTAATCTTCTCTTTATAGTGCGTTTGTTAAATCTAGCACAAGAGCGACAGCCAACAACGCCGTGCTCAGGCCCTAGGCAAGGTATACACAAGGTATGGTAATCCCTATGAGGTATCGGTTTCCCACAAGAAATACAGTTATTCACTTTTTCTGACATCCGTAAAATACTGAGGCAAGAAAAACCAAAATAATCCCCAACGGGTACTTAGCCAATTTGGATTCGGTCTGAAACTCGAAAATCTCAGAACGCCAACCTGCACTTGCAAAACTGCTTCTGCATCGGACCATGGCAAAAAGACTGAGGATATGACGCCGGTCATGCGCATTTGTACCCTGACGCCCTGACGTCAGACTAATGCGCCTTGACCGACGTCAGCCATATACTTTGGTATTCGGGCCGACTGGGACAGCGGACTACCCAAGTGTTAGGACTGCAGCAATGTGGTATGAAGAACATCTGGCAACTCAATAGATTGGTTAAGATTTGCCTCTGAACAGACTTTTGGTAAAAAGAATGGATTTAGTTCTGAGCGAAACTCTGTCATTATGGAAAATCAGATAAGGAGGTTTAAGGTTAAGGCTTGCAGCTCAGAAATCCATCGAGCAGAAGTAATAGCTATCAAAAAAATAGTCTTCCATGAAAGGAATTTCAAAGAACAGGATGAGGCTGGTTCGAAAGGAGGTAGTATGATTCTGGACAGAACAAAATTTAGATTCCACAGCATGACTGGAGCACTGATTGGAAGCCTCAAATGAATTGCACCTTTAAGAAAGCCTTTAGCAAGTTGATGCAATGTAACAGTAGAGCTTTGGAAACCAAAATGAAAGTTTGATATTGCCGCTAATTGAACTCTAATGGTAGCTGCTGCTGCTCCTTCATTGAAAAGTTTAGTTAGGAATTCCAATATAGATGGGATCGGAGCTAAATAAGGATCAACATAATTCTGAGAAGCTCATAAAGAAAATCTCTTCCATTTGCTAAGATACAACTTTCTGGTAGATGATTTATGACAGGATGTTATAATATGCTGGGCTTCAATTAAGAGATTGTAAATCTTGGCTAATGTTGGAATTGGAGCAGCCAAGCTGTCAGCTTTAGGGAAATGACGGGAAGGGTGAAGAGCCCCCAATGAATGGGTCAACAGATATGGAACTGGGTCCAGGATCCAGGGTTCTTCCAAAAGATAAGGCTGGAGGAAGGGAACCAAGGGGCTATTAATAATCATGGTCCTTCACAGAGGTTTTGCTTTCTGTAATACCTTGGGAATCAGAGGGAAAGGGGGGAAGGCATAAAAGAGACCCAGGGGCCAATTGTGCACCACTGCATCCCTTGGGGCTTTCCCCAGTTAAGGGATTAGGGCAAAGTAGCTGCTGCATTTCATGTCTGTTGGGGTGACAAAGATCACAGCAAGGCTTGCCCCATCTGTGGAAAATCCTTTCTGCTACCTTTTGCTTTAGGGACCACTCGTGAGGCAGTAAGAGTTCCCTGCTCAGCTTCTGTCTGCTATCGCACTGCATTTCCCCGGGATGTGAGTTGCCAACAGAAAGCACTGGGAGGAGATTGCCCACTGCCATACTCTCATGGCCTCTTAACACAGGGGGTAAGATTTGGTTCCTCCTTGTTTGTTGATGTACCAGACTACTGACATATTGTCCGTCTGAATAACAACTGTTCCCAGAGGTAGAGAGTCTTGAAAGGAAGTACCGCTCTCATCTCCAGGACATTTATATGCAGATGAGCCTTGTGTTTCTTCCACGTGTCTTGGGCTGTTTTTCCCAGAAAATGCCCCCCACCCACCCAATCAAGGAAGTGTCCATGGTCACTGTGGCTATGGGATTGGGTAGAACGAATGGACGTCCCTGAGATACATGCTGAGACGTCAGCCACCATTGAAGGTCTGTCTTGCACTCATTCATTATGACAATTTGATGTGACATTGGAAGTTCTTGAAAGGACCATTGTGAGAATAGGGCCACTGTAGAATTCGCATATGCATTTGTGCGAGGAGAATGGCAATCACTGCTGCATCGATCCTAGCAATTTGAGTACCAGTGAGATTGGGGCTCTCAGCAGCAGATCTGATACTTATTTTTGTAAGAGAGAAATTATTTCTGGAGGTAGACTTAATGTCATAAAAACTGTGTTTAGTTTTGCTCTTATGAAGACAGTCTGTTGCGATGGCGATAAGGCAGATATTTCTGAGTTGATGGTAATCCCCAATTGATTGCATATGTGTATGGTTGTGTCCCTAGCTTGAATGAGTTGATGCTTGGTGTTGGCAGTGAGGAGCCAGTAGTCTAGATAAGGAAACACCTGGAATCCCAACCATCTCAGGTGAGCGGTGACTACTGCCATACATTTGGTGAACACTCTGGGGGCTGTAGTGAGACCAAAGGGCAGAGAGCGAAACTGATAATGGCTGGCTCCTAGCCAAAAGCATAGATGATCCCTGGATGGTCTGTCCATCTTTGTGTGGTAGTACACATCCTGAGGATCTACAGAGTACAGCTAATTGTCTTTTCCCAGAAAGGGAAGTATTGAATGAAGCGTGACCATCCGGAACTTGAGTCTTTTTCACTGACTTTGTTTAGTCTGCTTAGGTCCAAAATAGGTCTCCAGACCCCTGTTTTCTTTGGAACTACAAAGAAGATTGAGTAAGTTCTGGATCCTCTTTGGTCTGCTGGGACTGGCAGGATGACTCTTTTGTCCAGCAACCTTTGGACCTCTAAGGCTGCTAGGTCCCTGTGACTGGGTGGAACGTCTGGGATTTTCTTTACTTGAGAGGGTGGGGTGGCAAAGGGAATAGAGTATCCTCTGGATATTATGCTTTGTACCCAGCTGTCTTTTGTTATTTTTAGCCAGGTGCCTAGGTACAAAGATAGGAGTCCCCCGACTGCCTCCAGAGATGGACAGTCGGGCCTCCTCTCAGGAGCGCTGATAGGGCTTGCCAGAGAACTGCTCTCCCGCCATGTGGATGGCGTCTTCCATTATTACCCCTTCCTCCGCCTCTACAGGGGGTGTCACCACGAGTGTTTTGGAAAGATCCTAGGGAGTTACGGAATCATATCTTTCCACCTCCTCTCCTTTGGGGTAGGGTCTGTTCGGGGTAGAAAAATGTAAACAGATGGCAGACCAGGTCTTTCCATCTTTCTCACTCATGGTAAGAGTTTCCTTAACCTTGGGTCCGAAAAGGGAAGAACCATCAAAGGGGGTGTTAATGAAGGAAGACTTAAAGGGGTCCGCAAAGGCACGCAAGTGCATCCAGGAAGGTCTCCAGAGAGTGATTCCTTTACCCGCTGCCCTCCTCATACCATCAGCTGCATAAGACAACAGACGCATGGAAAAGTTCACTATCGAATTAAGAGTGGAGAGCTGGGAAGTTACCTTGTCCAAAACTCCTGCAGCTACTGAACCCTGTAGGGCATCTCCTCCTAGCTCATTAAGGAGATCCCTTTGTAACCTGATAAAATGTGTGAGGTAGTAAAGCGATCAATGAACGAAGGCTGCTGAACTGAACATATGCTTCCAGTATTTGTCCATAATTCCCTATAAGAGGATGAACAGATGAAGTCTCCGATAATTCCTTCTTGGTGGCTGCCGTCACCACCACAGCATCAACCAGTACTCCTTTGGTAAGGAAAAATCTGTCTTGTGGGCTGAAAATAAATTTGTTGCTCCTCCTAGGGACAGGCTCCGTGGTGTCTGGGGACTCCCTTGCCCTACGAGTGAGCAATTCCAGCAACTCATCGAAGGGTGGAGATACCCAAGAGGTGGAGGGTTGAGATCCGAAAGCCTTCAGGAGAACTGACTCATTATCAGAAGGGTTAAGGGATTTCCAGCCACCCCTCTGTTTAAGAATCTCCAAGATATCTGCAAAAAAAGATACCTTCTGAAGGGGACCGTGGGAACCCTTCTGACTCATCCAAGTCAGTATCCGAAGAGACCGACTCCTGTGGGGAGTCAAAATGCTTACTCTTGCAGTCTCTTCCTAGACACTTCTTCAGTGGGGGCTTCTGGAGAGGTCTCGGAAGAACATGGCTCACCCAATGGAGCTTCCTGAGGCTGAGGAACTCTATGCTTCAAAAGAGCGTGTGATGAAGAGGCAGACACCAGTGCTTTCCCGAAGGGAGCTGCTCAAACTGATGTAGTGGTTGTCGGGGTGGACAAAGCCCTCCTCATAGCTTCGAAGGCCCCTCGATCCCGACGAGAAGAATCCTTCAAATCTGAAGAACTGATGGAAATAGTCTGCGCCGGTACAGACGGCGCCAAGCCAGAGTTCGGTGCCGAACTCATTCAAGCCGATGCCCCGAGAGGTAAAAGTCGGCATCAACAAATCGGTCCGACTGTCCTCCCTGGACACGACCGGTGCTGAGGGTATCAGGGCAGTCGGGGCTGAAAAACCTATAGAAAGTGTCAAACCTGAAGGGTCCACGATGATCAGTTCTGTGCACTCTGGCTCCGAAACATCCCATCCACGTGAATCGGACGAGGAAGAGAAAATGTAGGAGGAACTAAGATCGGGTCCGAAGCACCATGGGTCAGTGCCAATAAAATTTTTGGTAGCGCCGGTATCTGTAGGAGCTTCTTCACCACACAGTCCACATCCAGATCAGACAGTTTACTTGAGGCCCGTGAGGAATGTGACGAGGCCACAGATTGTAGTATAGGAGACATCAAGGTTGGAGATACCGGCTCCAAGGTTGGGGACTGGCTCCGAACCATAACAAAAGTCGGCTCCGAAGGCTGTGGAACCGATGTCAATAATTTACTGGAAGCTGACTTTGATGCAGATAGAGATTTTGATGGCTCTGTCTCCTCTGAGTGTTTGTCTGGCTTACCAATGATTCCTGAAATGATGATTTAAGCAGACCATTGTCAATCACCTTTCTCTTCCTCTCATGCAGCACTCTTGAGCTGAAGGAGTGGCATATAGAGTAGCTTTCTTGCAGGTGAACCTCACCCAAGCAGTAAACACATTCAATGTGTCCATCAGTAATGGACATCTTTTGCCCACATCTAGGGCACTTCTTGAAGCCAGACTTGGCTTTCTCTTTTTCCTGTTGTGACATCTTCCACAACATCAAAAACAATATTCACACCACAGCTATTCAAGTCTTAAACAAATCAGTACACACACAAGTTATATATGTACCCTGTGAAAAAAAGAAGGGCTACAACTGCACTCTAACACACCACACACAATATACTAACACTTAAAACAAAAAGAAATGTAATGGCCTAAAAAAATAAATAAATAAAATAAAACAGCCACTAACTTCACTAAACAGGAAGTAAAGGTAATTATAACGCCCTGTAAAAAAGAAGGGCTAAACACACACTCTAAAAGAGAAGAAACTCTGTGCCCTATGAAAATTGCAGGCTAAAACTATTAAGCACACTAACTACGTTAGAATATGTATCTATATGCTCTAAGAAAGAGCTAACGCACACTTTAAGCTAAAGAGAAAGGAGAAATAAAGGGCTTACTAAAAAACGTGGCCACCAATTTCTCTTAAACACACTAACTATACTAATTCAAGAGAGAAAGGGAGAATAGAAGGCCTAACCACAAAAAAAACAGCCTTAAGGGCTAATTATCCCATCTAAAACTAACTATAAGAAGAAGCTACACACTCTAACTACAATATTAATATTAAATTAATAAATGTTTACTAAAACTATAGCTATAATATTCAAAAAAGTTTTTCACTGGCCAAAGCTGGTGACCGTCCAATCTAGTTGCAGAAGCAAACGAGACCTAGAGAAAATTCAGGGTACATCATGGGATAGAGAGTTGGCCAAGAGTTGGTTGAAGACCTAGAGCTTTCGCAGTTGGCAGAGTCGGAGCCGAGGGTCGGCTCCAAACCCATCAATAAAGAATGAACGGCGAGATACAACAACTTCACATCAATTATTTAATTTATTAAATTGCCAACCTCTTAAATTAACAGTTTGACATAACATTTTTTTTTAAACTGTTAATTTAACAGGTTGGTAATTAAAAACTGTTTATCAAGGCTGTAGTATGCTTACACAATGTAACCTGACCTGGTCTCTGCAGTGACATACATGCCTCCTGCAGCATATGAATATTCATGCTGTAAATACGGCAAGAACACACTTGACTTCCATGTTTGGAAGTTTTTTTATTGTATTTTACAGTTAATTTAATCAAAGAATGGCAAAAAACACACTAGGTAAGACTGCAATCAAAATTGTAGCTTGCTACAGATCCCCCACCATACCCCAAGATTCTCAATACACCTTTCTAAACATACTGGAAAATATTAAGATTGAACCAAACACCCTAATACTGGGTGATTTTAACTACCCTGCCATTAACTGGGAAAGCTACTCACGTACCAACACCTTTGCCCAACGGTTCTTGGAATTCATAAATTCCAACGCCCTGGATCAACTAATCCATAGTCCCACCAGGGGCTCCAATATCCTAGACCTGGTCATTACCAACATGGGAAATCGATGCTCCACACCTATGGTCACCCACTCGTTAGCCACATCTGACCATCATAAGCTAATCACCCTTAACATCCACATCCCACCCCCATCCCCCAGTAAGGAAACCACCATAAAAAACTTCTCCAAAACCAACTTCATGTTACTCAAGTCAGAAGTGACAAACTTCATGACACCCATGAAGACGGGAGCTGAAAGCTCAACTGCTGAATCCTACACTAAGGCACAGTACGAGCACATCCACTCATGCATAAATCATGCCATCCCAAATAGAACCAAGATGCTCTCATCCAAAAAAAGAAGCCAATCTGGTGGTCCCCTGCCATAAAAAAACTTTACAACAAAAGGAAGAAACTGTTGCAGAAAAGAGGAAAATCCCAGGATGCAAAAAACTTCCTTACCAGCCTCAGTAAGAAACTGAGATCCCTCATAAAATCCTCCAAAGCTAGTTACGAAAATAAAATTGCCAAAGATTCCAAAGACAACAACAAGGCATTCTATAACTATGTCAAGAATCTAAATGGCAATGCTCAGATCTGCTCTGAGCTAAAACAGAATGGCATTAAATATACTGATCCCAAGGATATTGCCAATATCCTGGCAGATCGATTCAGTGCCAACTTCACCCCCCTCTCACCCCCTAAATGGCCCATCTTAATACCGGACGATTGCCAAATTCCGGTAATAACAGCCACACAGGTAAAAAACGCACTCTCCAAAGCTAAGAATACAGCATCCATGGGACCAGATGACATCCCGGGCTGTGTACTACATGAAATACAATATGAACTGGCACCTCACCTAAGTGTCATGTTTAATCATAGCCTCACCTCAGGTTTCGTGCCCACTGAGTGGCGCACAGCTACAGTTATCCCACTCCACAAGGGGGAGATCCACCTTGGATCCCGGAAACTACCGTCCCATCAGTCTGACAAGCCTTATCTGCAAGGCCATGGAGCGTATTATCATGGAACTTATAAACAAAGACATTGGCAACCTTCAAACACTGGACCCCACCCAGTTTGGGTTCGTGAAGGGCCGATCTTGTCTCCTGAACTTGATTGACTTATTCAAATCAGTCTCCAGAGCCATGGACAAGGGTAAGGTGGTCCACACAGCCTATCTAGACCTTGCCAAGGCCTTTGACACCATCCCCCACTCTGAAATCATAGATAAACTTACTAAGCTGGGCATTAATCCCTACGTCACCCAATGGGTTGCTAACTGGCTTACTGATAGAACCCACACTGTAAAAGTAGCAGACTCCAAATCCAGCTCCAGACAAGTGACAAGTGGAGTACCTCAGGGTTCAGTCCTGGGACCGCTCTTGTTTGGCATCTACTTCTCTGAAGTACAGGCCAACACTAAGGGACTCTGGATAACAAAGTTAGCAGATGACTGCAAACTGGGAGCCATTATTGAATCCCCAAATGATGTGGATACTCTACAAAAGGGCCTTACAGAAACAGATGATTGGTGCCAGAGCCATGGGCTCAAGCTCAATGCCAAGAAATTAAGTTATGTACTCACCATAACGTTCCATCTGAGTAGGTATCTTCATTTGTCTGCAACCTTTGGGATACGGATCCGATCTCAGATCCGAGCCGGCAACTTCTATCACAGCATAGATCCGAGCTCCTAGCTCCTCCCCTTACCCATAATCCCCTGCCTATCCTGACTGACCTCAGATCAAGTTTGCCCCATAGCACAGCTGATAAGTGTCCCAAAGGGAACAGATGCTAAGAACCTCAAGAACGATCATTTTGGTCAGGGGGAAGGAGGGGGGGATGGTTGCAGACAAATGAAGATACCTACTCAGATGGAACGTTATGGTGAGTACATAACTTCTTAATCTGAAGTAGGGACTTCATTTGTCAGCAACCTTTGGGACAGAGTCCCCAGCTACCTAAATCTTGCTTGGCCTTCATGGAAGGATATTCCGGAGCACCGCAGAGCCAAAGGACACCCTGCCTCGGGAGACGACATCTATTTTACAGTGGCTGATAAAGGTGCGAGATGAAGCCCAAGTGGCTGCAGAACAAATGTCATCCAGTGGAACCCCAGCTTGAAAGGCCGCCGATGTAGCAACGGCCCTAGTAGAATGAGCATGGACTCCTTGAGGTGCAGGCCTTCCCGAGCTTTGATATGCTAAGAGAATACAACTCGAGATCCATCGAGAGAGAGAAACTTTAGAAACTGGCTTTCCAAAATTACTTTTGGTAAAGGAGATAAACAACTGATCGGATTGCCTATGATCAGCAGTTCTATGAATATAAAAACGTAGTTGTCTGTGTACGTCTAAGGAATGTAGCTTGTACTCTCCTTTGTTTTGAAAGTTGGGGAAAAACACTGGGAGATTGATAGATTGATTAATGTTTGCTTCTGAAGATACCTTGGGTAGGAAGGACGGATTGATCCTGAGGTGAACCCTATCCGGGTGAAAGACCAAATATGGTGGATTGACACAAAGAGCTTGCAATTCCAGTACTCTTTTGGCTGAGGTTATGGCCACCAAAAAAGCTGTCTTCCAAGAGAAAAATTTGAGATCAACCGTGGCCGCCGGTTCGAAAGGGGGACCAGTCAAGGCCTGTAAGACTAGGGATAAATCCCAAGGAGGTACCACCTCTTTGACTGGAGGCCTAAGGAGGAAGGTATCCTTGAGGAATGTCTTACATAGTTTGGAAGTGATCACAGGGCCAGACTCTTGCCCCACGTGATAGTATGAGATTGCTGCAAGTTGTACCTTGACTGTGGAAGAACTAGCCCCCTGGTGAAAGAGAGAGGTTAGAAAGTCTAGAACCGACGCTATCGGGCTGTAAAAGGGTCTAAACGACGGTGTTCTGCCTAAATGGTGAAGCGTTTCCACTTACTCCGATAAACCCTCCTGGTGGAAGGCTTGTGAGCTGCTACAAGAATGGCTTTGACAGGTGATGAGATCCCAGGAATCCTTATGAGGAGTGGAACTGGAGCAACCAAGCAGTCAGCTTGAGGTTGACCAGGTTCGGAGTCGGAAGATCGAGAGGGTGAGAAATGAGATCCGGGAGGGGATCCAGAATCCATGGTGGATACACTAGGTGAGACCATAGGTAAGGGAACCAAGTCTGACGAGGCCAGAATGGGAAAATGAGGATCATCTTGCTCCCCAACTGCCTGGCTTTCTGCAATAATTTCAACATCAGGGGAAGAGGAGGGTACGCATAAAGCAGGCCGGGAGGCCAAGCATGAACTAGAGAGTCTCTCGGGGACTCCCCCGGAGGGGGGATCAGAGCGGAGTAATCGTTGCATTTGGTGTTTGAAGGAGAGGCAAAAAGATCGCAACAAGGTTGCCCCCATCGGGCAAATACTTGCTCTGCAACTTGAGGGCTGAGAGACCATTCGTAAGGAGTCAGGATAATACGACTGAGCCAGTCTGCTAGAATGTTGGACCGTCCCGGAATGTGCGTTGCTATGAAAAAGCGGTTGGTGGAAATCGCCCATTCCCACACTCTCATGGCCTCGCGGCAAAGGGGGTAAGACCTGGTTCCCCCCTGTTTGTTGATGTACCAGATGACTGACATGTTGTCTGTCTGTACTGCAATAGTCCCTACCGGGAGAGAGCTGTGTAGTGCCTGCAATGTCAAAAGCACCACCCTCATCTCTAGGACGTTGATACGCAAAGAGGTCTCTACGTCATTCCACGTGCCTTGGACTGTTCCGCCTGAAAAATGCCCCCACCCCAGGCGAGAAGCGTCCGTGGTCACTGTCGACTGGCGGTGGTAGTGAGAAGGGACGTCCCATGTGGAGATTGGGGGACTGGAGCCACCACACAAGCGACCTTCTGCAAACCTTGCTTAAGGAAATGGGATGAGACAGGGGGTTGCGAGACAGGGACCATTGTACCTGGAGGGTCCACTGCAGGACCCTCATGTTCAACCGGGCCAATGGCAGCAGAGGGATTGCAGCCGCCATAGATCCTAAGGCCCTCAGGACCAATTCCGCCGAAGGAGTCTGCAGTTGAAGGATGGCCTGCACGTGCAACATCAGGTTCCGAAGCCGATCTGGAGTCAAGAACGCAAGCATCTGTCTGGAATTCAGTCTCGCCCCTATAAAATACAACACCTATGTAGGGATCAGAGAGGATTTGGTCATGTTGATGGTTAATCCTAATGGCGGAGCCAGACTGAGGAAATAATCCCTGCATGAACAAAGTAGATGCCTTGTTGGGGCCGTAAGGAGCCAGTCGTCCAGGTATGGAAAGACCTGAATTCCCTGGAGTCTCAGGTGGGCTGCTATTATCGCTAGGACTTTGGTGAACACCCTGGGGGCTGAGGTGAGGCCGAAGGGGAGGGCCCTGAATTGTAAGTAACTGGCTCCTAGCCGGAAGCAGAGAAACCTCCTGGAACGCCTGTCCACTAGAATGTGATAGTACGCATCCTTGAGGTCTATGGAGCACATTCAGTCATCCTTCCGCAATAAGGGGAGGACGGATTGCAACGAGACCATTCAGAACTTTTCTTTGGGTACCGCCAGGTTTAGGAGAGAGAGGTCGAGGATGGACCTCAAGAACCCAGACTTTTTTGGCACCAGAAAGAACCTGGAGTAAAACCCTGATCTGATTTGATCTGGGGGGACGGGCTGGATGGCTGTTTTTTGCAGAAGCTGCTGAATTTCTGCAGCGGCCACCTCCCTCTGACTGGGTGGTACGTCGGGGAGGCCTCTGATTCTGGGGGTTACGATAAAGGGAATTTGGTAACCTCTGGATATAATGCGAAGCACCCAGCGACCCGTTGTTATGGACTCCCACATTGCTAGGTGCCTCGAAAAATGCCCCCCGACTGCCTCCAGAGTGGAGCAGTCGGGTAACCCCTCAGGTGTTCTGCGTGGGCCTCTCAGAGAACGGTTCTCTGGACCGAAAATTCCTGGGACCCCCTCTGCCTCTGGGGCGGCGTCCTCCCTGCCCTCCTCTGCCACGAGAGGACTGGTTGTCCTGAGCAGACTGGGATGGATGCGATTTTCAGAACCACATCTTCTGACCCTTTTGGTTCTTAGAAAAGGACCTCTGGGGCGCAGAGAAGCAGACTCCGACGGCAGACAAAGTCTTCCCGTCTTTCTCGCTCTGGACAAGAGTGTCGGGAACGGTATTGCCGAACAGTGCAGAACCATCAAAAGGGGCATTCGCGAATGACGCCTTAAAGGGTTCCGAGAAGTCACAGTGACAGAGCCAGGCCTGCCTCCTCATGACAAGCCCGACTCCGCCTGCTCTAGTGGCTCCCTCCGTAGCACGAGACAACAGCCGCATAGAGGTGTTAAAAATAGAGCGGAGGGTGGCCATTCGGGAGGAGTACAGATCCTTGTCTCCCTCCGACATGGACCCTGGGGGGGAAGCAGCGTATTCCTTAATTAGATCCCACTGCATCTAAATAACATGTGCCATGTAGTTCAAGGCCCTCAGAGAAGGTTGCTGAACTGAAGGCCCACTTCCCAAGACTGTCCATCGCACGGGACTCCTTGCTCGGAGGATGAACCGTGGGGCTGTCCTGAGCCAACTCTTTTTTGGTGGTTGCAGCCACCAACATGGCATCCACAGGGGGACCTCTGCTCCAGTGTGATATCTCTGCAGGGGGGGCTCAAAAATTTGTCCGGGTGCTTGGGGATAGGCTCTACGGTGTCCGGTTCCTTCCAAGCCCTAGTGGATATGAGATCCACGAAGGGGTCGGGTGGAGGGGAACCCAAGAGGTAGATGGTCCTGCCTCAAACGCCTCAAGGAATACGGACTCATCAGAGGAAGCCTTGGGGGCAGACCAACCCCCCTGATTTTGAGCATTTCCATGATGTCTCCAAAGGAGACATCCTCGGGGGGTGACCTAGGGGAGCCATCCCCTTCATCTAAGTCCGTATCTTCGGCGAGACTCTCAGGGGAGTCTATGTGCCTCCTCTTGCACTTTGCCTTGTGAGGAACCTCCTCGTGGGGGCTGTCCGTGGAGTCCTCACGGGCTGTATCTTGTTCCACTGGAACTCCTAGGAGGTGCTGAGGCAGGCTGCCCCGAGGGCCGGATGAGGGGAGCCAGGACCAGATGAGAATGAGTGCGGGAGGGAACCGAAGCCAGGACCGAAGGCCTGGAAGCACTCGACAGTGCCCTCTCCACTGCAGCGAAAGCAGAGGGGGAGCCGCTCTCTGATGGATCCGAGACCCAACTCCCACTCGGATGCGAAGCTGGGATCGGACCCGGCGCAGAGAATGTCTGATCCGAGGGACCAGTTTGCTCCGACCAGGACGGAGCTAAAAGCACACCGAATCCCTCGGATCTGAAGCTCGGCCCACGGCTCCGAGAGGTCGGATCCGACAAACTCGAGGGATCCGTCGGAGCCGATGTGCACAGCACGGTCAGCTCCGACCCACCCCCGGATCCAACATGGCTCGGCTCCGAGCGCTCCAAACCTGGAAGGCGGGTCGGAGGAGCAATAGGGGAGAAAAAAGGGGTCGAGCTCCCCCCCAGGGGGGGGGGAGGCAAGAGCACTCCCATCTGCATCTGGGCCTGGATGAATCTCCTCATCCGGTCCATGTCCGCATCTGACATGCTAAAAGTGGACCTCGAAGAGGCCACTGAGGCCGACCTGGAGTGCCGCCTCGATGACCTCGACGGGGACCGGGTCAACTCCTCCTCAGGTCCCTGGGAGAAACAAGGGGATCGGATCAGAGGAGGAGGAGACAGAGAAGACCTTGACGGAGAAGCCCTCTTGGCAGGCGGGGCCAATGAAGAGTCCTCGGCCCGCCGCTTAAGGTGATTCTCCCTCCACTTCTCTTTCCTGAACTCCCTATCCTCCGGAGCCGAAGCGGGAAGATGAGTCCTGGTCGGAGGAAGGGAGGCAGGAGTGACCGTTACCAGAGAAGTAGCGGCCACCGAAGTACCGGAGGCCGAAGCAGAGTCTGGGGGTAAAAGGCCCGCCAGAACCAGCTTCAACCTCCGATTCTTAAGTGCCCTGGAGTTGAACGCCACGCAAATCGCGCAACCCGAAGAGAGGTGTTCAACCCCAAGGCACCTAACGCACCGAGTGTGGCCATCAGCCGGTGAAAGCTTGTGACCACACTCGGTGCATTTAGAAAAAATGGCTTTAGGGGCCTCCGACATAACTAAAGTAAAGCACACTCACTAGGCCCCTACACTCAAGACACACACACACGCTACGACCAGCGGCGACAGAGGAAAAATTAAAATTAAAATTTAAGCTAAGTAAGCTAAAATTAAGAAGGTTTAGCATTAAGGGTAAACCTAACACGCACACACAACCACTCAATCAGATGAGAAAAAAAAACAAAACTTTTTTCTCACAAAGTCGCCAAGAGCTCTGGAACCTAGCTGTTGCTTGAAGAGCGGCAAACTAGATCTGGGGTCAGTCAGGGTAGGCAGGGGATTATGGGTAAGGGGAGGAGCTAGGAGCTCGGATCTATGCTGTGATAGAAGTTGCCGGCTCGGATCCGAGATCGGATCCGTATCCCAAAGGTTG
>NC_056737.1:1910022445-1910072445 GCF_019279795.1 Protopterus annectens
ATTCTGTATTCTGTCTGTAGGTAGTCTGGCTGTCATATTGACCATGTCTATGTTTGCTCCTATAAATGTTATAGACTGAGTGGGCAAAATAGAGGATTTTTCCCAGTTTGTCGAGATTCCCAACTGGGAACAGAGCTTGATTGTGGAATCTCTCGACTGAACTAGGCGATGCCTGGTGGTGGCGGTCAGGAGCCAATCGTCCAGGTATGGAAAGACTTGGATTCCCTGACGCCACAAATGAGCTGTGACTACTGCCATGCACTTGGTGAACACCCAGGGGGCTGTGGTGAGACCAAAGGGCAGCGCCCGAAACTGGTAATGATTGGCTCCCAGCCAGAAGTGTAGGTAGCTCGTTGATGCTTTGTCCATCATTATGTGGTTGTAGGCATCCTGGAGATCTATTGAGCCCATCCAGCTGTCTCTCCCTAACAAAGGGAGTATGGATTGTAGAGTGACCATTCGGAACTTGGACTTCGTTACATGCTCGTTTAACCTGCTGAGGTCTAGGATGGGTCTCCAGTCCCCTGTTCTTTTTGGAACCAAAAAGAACCTGGAGTATGTTCCGAATCCTGTCTGGTCTGTTGGGACCTTTTGGACAACTCTTTTTAATAGCAGCTTTTCTATCTCTATAGCCACTTGATCCCTGTGATTGGGTGGTACAGCTGGGATCCTTTTGGGAGGGTGTGGTGGAAGGGAAAAGGGTACAGAGTAACCTCTGGTGATAATGTCTTGTACCCACTTGTCTCCAGTGAGATTTAGCCAGGCTTCTGGGTACAAGGACAGGTGACCCCCGACCAGCTCCAGAGACACACAGTCGGGTTCCACATCAGGAACGCTGATAGGGACAGTCACAAAAGGAATCGCGACTTCCCTGATTTTGTGGGCCTCCCCTGCCTCTAGGGCAATGTCTACCATTATTTCCTCCTCCCCTGCTTCTGAAGGAAGAATCACCTTGTGTGCCCTGGAAAGATCTCTGTGATTTCCTGAACCACATTTTGCCGCTCTCCTGACATTTAGAGTAAGGTCTAGAAGGAATGGTAAAATGGACTCCCTCGGCAGAGAGAGTCTTTGCTTCCTGCTCACACCTGGTGAGGGTATCTTTCACCTTGGGTCCAAAATGAGATGATCCGTCCACGGCAGCATTGGTGACTGTAGACTTGAAAGGCTCAGCAAAGTTGCATAGACGCATCCAGGAATGTCTCCTTAATGAGGCTCCTGAACCCGCCACCCTACTCGCACCATCAGCTGCGTATGAGATCAGCCACATGGAGGAGTTAACAACAGATGTGAGGGTAGCCAACTGAGCCAACACTGTAGATGGGACTGCTTCAGTAGAGGTACCCTGAAGAGCATCTCCTAACTCCTTTAGCAGATCTCACTGAAGTCTCATAAAATGTGATAGATAGTTCAGCAATCGGAGTGTAAAAGCCGATGAAGAGAAGATACGCTTCCCATACCTATCCATCGTTCGGGATTCCTTATTAGGTGAATGGATAGAAGAAGTCTCTGCTAGCTCCTTCTTAGTGGCCACCGCCACCACCATGTCATCAACCCTTGGATAAAAACTCTTTGTCTTTAGGAGTGGAGAAATTTATTCAGCCTCCTGGGGACTCCATGGCATCAGGAGTCTGCCATGCTCTCTGACTCAAAAGATCCAGTAATTCATCAAATGGAGGAGACACCCATGAAGCTGAGGGTTGAGACCCAAAAGCCTTCAGGTACACTGACTCCTCATCGGAAGAGGTAATGGTGGACCAGCTGCCTCTCTGCCTGCAGATCTTCAAAATGTCTGCAAAGGAGACATCTTCAGAGGATGACTTAGGGGACCCCTCAGACTCATCGAGGTCAGTGTCAGATGTGACAGACTCATCAAGCGAGTCTACATGCTTCCTCTTACATGATCTCTTCCGAGGGGGATCCTCAGCAGGGTCTTCTGGGGAGGCCTCGGAAGATCGGGGACCACCCAAATGGGGGTCCTGAGGCTGTGAGTCTCTACCATCCCGGGGGAGAGAGGATGCTGAGACCATAGTCGGCATATAGCATCGGTACTCCTACGTGGTACGGATGAACTATCCAACATGCTCCTCATCTTCACGAAGACCAATTCCTCCGGCTCTGGACGACGCCCCGGCTCCGAGGAGAGCGTAGGTGCCGAGGGCTCCAAAGGAATCTGCTCAGAGAATGATGTAGGGTCCAAGCTCACTTGGGCTGACGCACAAAGAGGAAGACTCGTCACTGAAAAGTTTCAGTTCCAAGTGTCCCCCTTGGGCCCAACCGAAGTGCTTCGGACCCTGGACACTTCGGACGGCACTGACAGTGTCGGAGTAGAGCTCTGCTCTGAGACAACCACCCGGGGTGCTGGAGCCGAGGACACCACTATAGCTGGTACCAACAGCATCGGCTCCAAGGGCCCAATCTGGGTTGGAGGAGGAAAAAGAGCAGGATTGGTAACAGGAGTCAGCTCAGAGACAGAAATGGTCTGAGCCGATAAAGTTTGGCAAGGCCGACGACTTAAAGAGTCTGAGCACCACTCTCTCGATGTCTTCTTCAGAACAGCTCCTGGAGGATCTGGAAGGCAGTGTGGGAGACCTCGCTCTCTGCAATATAGGCGATTTTACAGTAGGGGAGACTGGTGGCATGTCTGTAGACCGGCTCCGAAAAGGACTGCTAGTGATCTGCAATGTCTGTGTCCAGAATCTTGATTGGCTCCGAGGACAGTGGAGCCAAAGAGACAGAGGCCATCTCCAATTTAGGTAACTTCTGTGGAAGTTCAGAGACAGAAGTTGTGACTGGAGAAGGCCTTTTTGAGGTCTTGCCCTTATCTATACTAGAAGACTGCGACCTAGCAGATGAGGACGAACTGGCTAGGTCTTCCTCAAAGGAAGGTATTAACACGCCTTTTAGAATCAGCTTATTCTTCCGTTCCTGGAGCACTCTACGACTAAAGGAATGGCAAGAGAGACAAGTCTCCTTAAGGCATATGGCCCCTAAACAGTACACACAGACGCTATGTCCATCAGTGATGGACATGTTTTGAGAGCATTTAGTACACTTTCTAAATCCTGACTGTTTATGCTCTTTATGTTCTTTAGACATAATGACAGTCTCAATATTGGTGATTGAAAGAAACAACCAACACACACACACAAGCGAGGAACTAGATCCTCTAACTTAAATAGATCTAGCCCTAACTCTCACAACAAACAACAAAGGGAGGTTTTACTAGGTTCTCTAACTTAAACAAACCTAGTGTAAAGGAAAAGGGAACAGACTAGTACCTCTAAGTAAAACGGTTTAGTTTAAAAGCACACACTCACGGGAATCGCACACAAAAGGCCAACAACAGGCCCAAGAATTTTAGCCGTAATAAGTCAAATCCAGTAAAAAGTAAAGTTCGGTTAATATGACACAAATCGGTATCACAATAAGGCTATCAGCAATAAGAAAAGCACTTCACACAAAGCTAAAAACTCCTAATAAGTAGTAATAATAAAGAACTAAATCACTTAGCCACGGCCAACCAAAAGAAGCTTCCGAATGAAGACGCGGCAAATGAGATCTGGGGAATGTGTGCATGCATCATGGGATACCCATTAGCCACGAGCCAATCAGAAGTTTTCAGGCTTTCTAAACGGCAGAGTCAAAGCAGAGGATTGGCTCCAAACCCACACGTAATAATGGAGGCGAGATAGGACTACATAACATTTATATTTGTGAAATTTGACAGCACAAGAAAATCTGGCAACATTGGACTTCTTCAAAATTTGTTTGCTGAGTGGGGGACTCAAGTATATGCCCCACTTCATGTCATTAATGTTCGGAAAAATACTTTGGGGAGGGAAAGAGAGTGGAGAAAGCTAACTAAGTAAAGAAAACACTTTCTTTTCTTAATAGTATTGTATCTGTGTTGCATGGGTTTTCTTTGCATGTTATTTTTGGGTGTAATGGAGATTGTAAACAGGTGTTTTTATTTTTCTCCCCCTTCTTTTTTTCTTCATGTGTAGTTTTGAGAAACATAGGCAATGTTCGCTTGGTTAAGAGGACATGGTAGAATTCAAATTAATGTGCTTTTTTTCATTCTTGCATGGGGAAATGACTGATTTAAAACAGAGAGCAAGAAAATGAAAAAAGAATATTGATTATTATTTAAGGGTTTTTTTTCTAGCACTTGCAAATATGTATACCAAGTAGCATTTCTGCAGCTTCTCTTCATGGCGCCATGGAGACAATCTGATAAAGAGAAACTGGAGACAGTCTGGTAGAAGGGGACTGGCTGAGTCAAAAGTAGAAAAAAGAAGAGAGAAATTGACTAGGACATAATGTTCCCTGAAAACAATCAGGGGTTTTCCAGGTGTGACAGCTTTAAAGACGATACAAAACCAGTTAGACATGAAGTAAAATTCTCTCAGGTATAGCTCTCAACCAATCAGGGACAAATCTTAACAGATTCAGGGACAAATCCAGAAAAAATCAGGGGCACTTTTAAAATATTAGTTCTATTAACTTGAGGCATTAACATTATCGGAGATTATGAATTAATATACATTTCCTTAAGTAAAATAAGTGTTTCGTTCTTATTGTCATTATTTATTAAGGATAACTCATCACCTTTTGTCCAAAGGGTACCAGTGTTAAGAGAGATTAAGAGGGACTGAGCTGAAACTTAACCCAAAATCAGGGACAGTTGAGATGTCTGCTCTCAGGTTTTTTTTAAATGCAATTGGGATACTAATATAAACATGTGTTTTTGCTTTTTCTGGTTCACCTTTCTTCTCTTTTTTTCTTCGTCCAGTTTTGAGAAATTTAGGCACTGCAATGAAAAAAGAATGAGGAGGGGAGGAGATGGGGAGAGCAGAAAGGTCTGGTTAAGAGAGTATGACAAAAGAAAAATCAGTATGCTTTTTCCCATGCTTGCATAGGGAAATGACTGGGTAAAAACCCTAGGCATTATCCTGTTATCTGTAGTCACCATTCATCATGTTAGGGTCTTGGATCCGAGCTGGCATACTCAGAACACAGCTTAGCTCAAGCTCCTCCTCTCCCATAATACTCTGCTGCCCTACACTCCCTCAGATCAAGTTTGCATAAGGAAGGAAGACAGACAAAATATATAAACAAAACAGAACCTCCAAATCCAACCAATCTTCCAGGAAGGGGGCTGGAGGGTGGGATCGTGATGAATGGTGACTACAGATAACACAGATGCCAAGTTATGGTAAGTATATAACTATAAATCTGTGGTTATCTAGGAACCATTCCTCATGTTAGGGTCAGAGCCCCCAGCTACCTAAATCCTGTGAGGTCACAAGGAAGGACATGCCGACGAACGATGGAGCCAAATGAAGCCCTTCCTCTGGAAATCAAATCCAACTTATAGTGGGAAATAAACCTGTGGTGAGAAGACTATGTTGCTGCTGCACAAATGTCATCTAAAGACTGATGCTCTGCAAAGACAGTGGTAGTAGAAACTGCCCTGGTAGAATGAGCCCTCACTGGTGTAGCTAAGATAATACCTTCTGAAGAATAAATGAAAGAAATACATTGTGAAATCCAACGGGAAACCGTGACTTTTGAAATACCCCTGCCTTTTCTATTTAAAGAGAAGGCAACAAATAGTTGGTCTGAACACCTAAATTCTCATGTTCAATGTAAATAAAAGCGAAGTTGACGATGAACGTTTAGTGTGTGCAGAATATATTCCCCTTTATTGGAATAGCTAGGGAAAAATACTGGTAGATAAATACATTGGTTGAGATTTACTGGTAAGGCCACTTTAGGCATGAAATATGGATCAGGCTTTAGAGACGCACTGTACTTGTGGAAAATTAAGTAGGGTGGCTTGACAGTAAGAGCTTGCAACTCTGAAACTCTCTTTACCGAAGTAATTGCCACTAAAAAGGCAGGCTTCCAGGAGAGAAATTTAATATTGCAAGAAAGCTGCTGGTTCAAAGTGTGGTTTTGTCAAAGCCTGCAGGACCAAAGCCAAATCCCATGGGGGAAGAAGGATTTTTAACAGGAGGCCTGTAATAGAAAACCCCCTTTTAAAAAGGCCTTACAGAGGCGCGCAGAAAAGGTAGAATCACCACCAAGGTGAAAACTTGAAATTGCTGCCAACTGTACCTTGACAGTGGTGAAACTAGCTCCTTCCTTAAAGAGAGAGGTTGAAAAGAGAAGAATTTTGGGAAAAGGGGTGGAGAAGGCATCTAAATTGTTATTCTTCACCCAAACCTAAAACCTTTTTCATTTAATGGAATAAACTTTCCTAGTGACTTCTGGGAAGCAAGAATAATCTACTTTACGGGTGAAGCTAGCCTGGACTTAACCAAAATCACTGGAAGTGGACATACCATGCTGTCAGACGGAGGGTCTGAAGATTCGGTAGCGGTAGGAGAGACAGATGAGATAGCAGAGATCCGGAACTGGATCGAGCACCCAGGGCGGATGACTCAAATGAGACTATAGAAGGGGGAACCACACCTGCCAAAGCCAAAAGGGGGCAATGAGGATTAGTGGACTCCTGAGGCATCTGGCTTTCTGAAGTACTCTGGGAATTAGAGGTAATGGAGGAAAGGCATGCAGGAGACCCGGAGGCCCATTGTGGGTGAGCGCATACCTGGGGGATTCCCCCTCTGGGGGGATCAATGCAAAGAAGTTGTTGCATTTGATGTTGACAGGGGATGCAAACAGATCGCAGCTCGGATAACCCCCACCGACGGAAGATCTGTTGAGCCACCAGTGGATTCAGGGACTTCTCATGAGGAGTCAATATAACCCTGCTCAATTTGTCCACCCACACGGTGGATACTCTTGGAATGTGCGTTGCAATGAGAAAGTGCTGCATGGCCACTGCCCACTACCAAACCCTCATGGCCTTGTGATGCAGCAGATAAGAACATGTGCCCCCTTGCTTGTTTATATACCACACAACAGCCGTGCCGTCTGACAGAACTGCAATCGCCCCGTGAGGAAGGCAGTCTTGAAAGGTTTGCAATGATAAAAGGACTCCCCTCATCAAAAGAACTTTGATGTGCAGTTTGATCTCTGAGGGTGACAATGTCCCTTGGATTGTCTGTCCCTGGAAATGCCCCGCCCCACCCCAGGAGGTATGTGCCCGAGGTGACTGTTGCCACAGGAGGAGGAGGAATGAAAGGCCTGCCTGCTAGGAGATCTGGTGAACGGATCCACCACAAAAATGCTTGTGACACACTGGGGTGAGCCGAATAGGAAAGGATAGTGGGTGCTGCCATGCTGACCACTGAACTGCAAGGATCCTCATATGGTACCGAGCCTTCAGAACCAAATAGATGGTGTCGGCCATCGATCCTAGAGCCCTGAGAATGAGTGAGGATGGAGAACAGGTTAGCTCCAACAAGATTCGAACTTGATCACGAATAAGCGACACCCTTTGAGAAGGTAAGGCTGCGATCTGAGCCGTGGCATCCAAAAGAGTGCCTATAAATTCTAATTTTTGGGTTGAAATCAAGAGGATTTTGCCATGTTCACTGTGATACCCAAACGATGGAACAGGGAGAGAATGGTATGAATACTGTCCAGTAGTGGATGCTTTGTGGGGGCTGTGAGGGGACAATTGTCCAAATAGGGAGAGACTTGGATTCCCTGCAGCCGGTGATGAGCTGCTACAACTGCCATGCATTTGAATACCCAGGGGGCTGAGGTGAGACCAAATAGCAGGGCCCGGAATTGGAAATGATCAACTCACAAGCGAAAGCGGAGAAACCTCCTGGACCGCTGATCCATTTTTACATGGTAGTAAGAATTCTGGAGGTCCAGTGAGCACATCCAGTCGTTGCCATGCAAGAGAGGCACAATTGACTGAACAGTGACCATCCGAAACCTCAACTTCTGCATGAAATGGTTCATGCGACTGAGATCTAAAACAGGATGTAGGTCACCTTTTTTCTTTGGAACCAAAAAGAAGCAGGAATAAGTTCCGGATCCTCGGTCCTGTGGGGACCTGTTGGGTGTCTCTTTTCTGAAGAAGGCTTATGACCTCGTGTCATGCTGCCTCTTCCTGATTGGGTGGCATGTCCGGAAGAGGACCAAATTTTGGGGGAATTTTCAAAAAGGGAATGCAGTAACCCATGGATATAATTGTTAGCACCCACTGATCATTTGTAATACGTGCCCAGGCTAGCGGGTGCAGTGATAACCGACCCGCGACTGCCTCCAGGGATGGGCAGCCGGGCAATGCCTCAGGGACATTGTAAAGGTTTCTCAGAGAAGGGTTCCCTGGAACCTTGGTTTTGCGGGCCTCCTCTGCCCCTGGGGTGACATCTACCATTGAAACCTTTTCCTCGTCCCCTGGAAGAGAAATCCTCCTGAACATCTTGAAAAAGAGCCTGTGCCTTCCTGAACCACATTTTCTTACTCCCCTTCTGGGTCTTAGAAAAGGACCTCTGAGGGGCAGAAAACCTGATCCCAACGGCTGACAAGGTCTTCCCTTCCTGCTCACTGTGGGTCAAAGTCTCTTTCACAGTGGGACCAAAGAGTCTGGATCCATCAAAAGGGGCGTTAACAAAAGACGTCTTGAAAGCCTCTGTAAACCCGCTCATATGGAGCCAGGCATGATGCCTAATTGAGATGCCTGAGCCCGCCACCTGTGAGGACCCCTCTGGAACATTGGAAATTAGCCTCATGGACAAATTTACAACTGAATGAAGGGTTGACAGCTTTGGAGAAACTGCCTTGAATTCCTCTTCAGACATGGACCCAGAGAGGGAAGAAGATAGTTCCTTTATCAAATCCCCTCTGGAGACGGGTGAAACACGCAAGATAATTTAGTGCTCGCAGGCTAAAGGCAGCCAAAGCAAGCACCCGCTTTCCCACTCTGTCCATAACCCTTGATTCACAATTGGGTGGATGGACAGAAGAACTCTGCTCTGCCAATTCATTTTTGGTGGCAGTGGCCACCACAATAGCATCAACCAGGACCGCTTTGGACCAAAAGTTTCTATCTGATGGAGGGTTCAGAAACTTGCCCGCTTTCTAAGACACTGGCTCCAGGCTCCTTCCAAGCCCTGCTGGCCACAAGATCAATGAGAGGATTAGCAGGGGGGGACACCCAGGAGGTACATGGCCCCATACCAAAAGCCTTCATAAATAGGACTTCCTCCGAGGATGGGGTTTGGGTAGACCAACCAGCCTTTGGCCTTGAGGATCTCAAGTATGTCTCCAAAGGAAACGCCCTCCGGCGGAGATCTTGGGGACCCATCCCCCTCATTAGCATCCGTATCCTCAATAAGAGACTCCATAGGGGAGTCAAGATGTCTCCTCTTACAAGTGCTTCTTCCTAGGAACTTCCTCTGCCGGGGTTGGTGGGAAAGACTCGGAAGAGGAGGGGACTCCTGTGGGGGGAACATCCCCCTGGAGGCTAAGTTGGATGGGCTGACCAGGAGCAGGATGAGGCAAGCTGCTCAGATACTGGGGCTAGGTAGGATGACCGTGCGTGGGAGAGGCAGCTCTGATAGCAGAGAAAGATCTTTTGGCAGCGCAGAAAGCGGAAGGACTAGAAGTTCCATCCCAGGCTCCCGCCAATAAAACCCTAGGGGAAGACAGGGAGGACCCCCCCCCCAGTCCCACCACTCCACCTGACGGCACCGGACTGGAACGGTCAAAGGCCGAGGTTGTCCAGGGGAAGAGACCAGTCCGTAAAGCCCAGGCCCGAATCCAACCCCATAGACCCCAGCTCGACAGGTCCAGCTGGCCGGGTGGCCTGTTCGAGGGGAACAGAAACAGTACCAGCCGCTGATCCTGTCAGGGAAGATAAACTGGGCCGCAGAGCTCCCCTAGCCCTCAGTCCACTCAACAGTCCCTGAGAATCCAAGCCACTGGTTGGATGAGGAGCAATTGAAGGGGGAGTGGGAGATTGGATCCCTGACCTGTGTGCCGGGGAAGCCAGAAGCCCCACCTCCATCTGAGCTTTGAGGAAGGCCCGTATCATCCTGTCCATATCCATAGGGAGAACACTCCTGGAAGATCAGCAGGAGATGGAGGACCTACCAGGAGAGTCATGCCTGGAGCTCAAGTGTAGTCTCTTGCATTCCCTAGATCGAGACCTACCCAGAGAAGACACCTGCTGAGAAGGCAAAGGATCCAAAGGAAGATACTCCACTACAATTGGCTGCAGCACGACTCTCAGATCTGCCCAAATCAGAACCAAACTCAACAAAGGATCTGATGTGATACTTCTCAAATACCTTGGATCGGAAAGGGTCAGATCTGTAGGTATGGTGCCCATCCTAGAGCAGAGATCCTTGGATCTGGGGGAAGACACCAAAGATACCAGATCCCAGGGTTTCGGGTCTGAAGCCTTGGATCCAGGAGTAGACTCACTGGACGATCTGGGACCCAAAGGTCTTGGATCCGAAACTGCCCTGGCTGGAGCCAAATCAGAGGATCTAGGATCCGACAGCCTGGGACTCTTGGTCAGGGCCTACTCAATGGAAAGCTTTTTTCTAGTCCCAGAAGAGCCCACCTTGGTCAGGGAATCAGTGACCAAGGGGCCACCTTTAACCAAACCTTTAATCAGGAGTTTAAGATGGTCGACCAAAGCCCTCTTGACAGGGGCACAAATGCTGCATTCAACCTCGAGGTGGTTGCCACTGAGAGAGTAAAGGCATTCCTCATGCGAGTCAGAAATAGGCACTCTCAGCCCAGAAGAGGAGCACCTTTTAAAACCTAAAGGTTATTCTGACATAGCCGAACCATAAAGCAAGCACGAATTCAACAAGCAAGCCAAAGTTCGAAAAACCTACTAATCAGTCCGAAACACACACACTTAACTAAGCAACCACTTGAACACCACAAAAAACTAGGCCGAACACAAACCCCAAGGGAAAAAGACTTAAAACAAGGGTAGGACTCGACAGGGAGGGGATAGATAATAGAGGAAAACTACCTGCAAACATTACAACCCAAGAAATTACAAAGACGTACAGAAATATTTAAGAAAGTTTACTAGAACACTTACACTAACAGGAGCCGAGCAATCTGCGTCTGACTGACTGAGCGGCAAAGGAGATCTGAGGGAGTGTAGGGCAGAAGAGCATTATGGGAGGGCAGGAGCTGGAGCTAAGCTGTGTTCTGAGTATGCCTGGTCGGATCCAAGACCCTAACGTGAGGAATGGTGGCTAGATAACATCAGATCAAGTTTATTACAAAGCATATGAATGAAAAATAATACTGAGTATTGTAAGGATGGTCTTCTGATAAACAATGTACCCTTAGCAGTTGTGCGTGTGGTTTGCATGTCACTAGAAGACAATTTGATAAAGAAAAATGGCTTGGGGGAAGTGTTTACTAGAAGTATTCAAGTGTTTTCTCACATGGGAGACTTGTATAGATAAAAAAAATGAAATAGCAATTACTAATAGCATAAGTTGTACCATGTGTCTTACACTGACTAACCTTTCTTTTTGGTTAACTCTAGCCTGTCTGTGTAGCTATCAACTTAGAACTTATGTTCTTATTAGGAAGCAAAAACTTCAATATTTGAAGATGTACATAGTTCTGTGTGTTATTGTAAAGTTCATAGGTTTTAGGTATTTTTTTGGGGGGGCTGTTCTGTTTGAGGGCTTTCAAAAAACAAAAAGTTATGTAAGATGTGGCATTGGAGCAAATGGATATAACATGAAACTGTATAAAAGACCAACCTGCCGAACAGTTAATACATGTAACATAAAAGTTGGAACTAGACATTTAGCAAAACAAGCAGTTGCATAAAAAAGTGGTAATAATAATAATTATACAAGAACATGATGCTTACTGTAATGACTTTCAATCTAAATGGTCTTACAGATAAATATAAAAAAGAAAGAGTAGTGAACTATATTAAAAATGCAGAGTGCAAATAGCTATGCTACAGGAGACACACCTGGAAAGAACTAACCATGTGAATTTGATAAAGAAAGGTTTTCAGGATGGTTATTCATCAGACTATTTGGGGCAAAGGAAAAGGGGAGTTATTTATATTAATTGCAAGAGGAGCTCCATTAGTGAGAGAAGAGGAAATAAAAGATGATAACAGAAGATACATAGTACTAAGTGCTACTGCCTATGGAAGGGGATTACACTGGCATGCATTTATATCCCCCCTAAAACTGCTATAATGGAGCTTAAGACAATTCTGGGAAAAATAATCAGTTTTCATCAAGGAATATTACTTATAGGTGGAGACTAATATTTGGTTTGCAACAGTGAAGATGTTGGGGGGGCCCTAGAAGTGAAAATATAACAACGGAGGGTAGATTTTTTTTTAGAAATTTATGAAAGTGTTTGACATGGAAAATGTGAACTCAGTACTAGGAGTGAATTTACATATTACTCACAGAGATACAAAAACTGAACTAGGCTAGATAGATTTTATATTTCACAGAAACGTGCATTTAATTGAAGGTCTTGAAACACACCCAATAACTATTTCAGATCATCAATAATAACTAAAATAAAAATGCAACGTAATGAAATGAAAATAAGACACTAGTGCTACCGTTTGAAGAGAGGAATTTATGCCATGGGTTGTGGAATTAATCCAGGAGCTACCAGAGAAGATAGATTTATCTTCTGAAAACATAGCTAAGAAGTGGGATAAAATTAAAGTGGAGTTTAAAACTAGGTTGGAAATAAAAGGGAGATATGGCTAAACAGTAACAAGAATTTTTTTTAGAGGGCTTGACAAATGTTAAAGTATTGCAAAATATGGGGAAACTCTCCACACAAGAAAAGGAACAACTGCAGAATGCTAAACAGAAAATAAGGGATTACCTCGATAATATGCATGAGTTTAGAAAGATTGCTGTTAAGCAACTGTTTTTTGATGATAATTCTAGAGTACAAAAACTTCTAGCACAACTCAAGCAACAAAAGTGGAAAGGACAGTCACCAAGCTTAGGAGCCTATAACAAGGAAGATAACAAGAGACCCTGTAGAAGTATTAGAAATATTTTGGAAATTTTATGAAAATTTGTATAAAGCAGAGAAATATGGAAATCAAGAAAAGGTACAAATGGAAATGTTTATGGAAGAATTAAAGATGCCAAAGCTAGACGTAGATGAGGCTCAATTACTAAGAGTTAGGATAGGAAGGGATGAGATAAAAATGGCTATGTATAACCAATGTACACAAAATTCCCCAGGAATAGATGGAATTCCTGTGGAAGTTTGGAAGTCAGTAGGGAAAAAACTGATAAAGATCTGGAAGGGTTTTGTTTAACAGAATTTTAAGAGGAGAAGAAGTACCAGCATCCTGGAACAAGGCGGTGGTAACGGTAATACTTAGAGGGTAAAGTTCCATTAGATCCAGTTTCACACAGGCCCATTTCAATACTAAACTATGATTATAAAGTGTTCATGTCTATAATGGCTAAATGAATGGCAAAAGTGATACCAAAATTGATAGATATGAATCAGTGTGGTTTTGTGGAGGGGAGGCAAACCTTTGACAATATTAACAGAATATTGATAATCCAGACGGAAGCAGAATGTAAGAAAGTACCACTCTTATTAGTGGGTTTTAATGCAGAGAAAGCATTTGACAGAGCAGACTGGGATGTCATGAGCAGGGCAATGGAAGCATTTGCTTTCCCTGATACAATAATAAGGCTGATTAGAATAATTTATGAGAGATTGGAGGTGTGAATTAAAGTGTGTGGGGTCCTTTCTAATAATTTCTGCTTGAGTAGAGGAACTAGGTAGGGTTGTCCACTTTCGTCTTTGTCATTTGCATTATATTTATAACCACTGGCAAAGAAAATAAGGGACTCAGAAATTCAATGATATAATTGGTATGGGTAGTCAAGAAAAGCTGGCTCTATTTGCAGATGATATTATTTTATACATGACAAAACCAGAAAGGGCCATTAAGTGTTGTGGAACATTTTAGGAAAGTTTCAAATCTTCTCAGGATACAAAATTAATGAAGTTAAACAAAGGCAATAGCGGCAAATTATGTACCCACACACAAATTGGTCCAATAATATCCATATTTATGGGGACAAGATAAAATTAAATATTATAGTATGGATTAGAAATGACTCTGTGGTGGCAACTAAGGATATGTGGGAAGAGACTAATCAGAAGATACAAAAATTGAGAAACTGGAAGTTTTGTTATATGGATACTAAGATACAAGCCATTAAAATGGTTTTAGTCCCTTCAGTCTCACACACATGTCAGGCATACTTTTACCAACTGGAGGAGAAGCTGTGGATAGCAATTAAAAAAAACATTTGAAGCATTTTATCTGGGAGGGGAAGACAGCATAGGTCAAGTGGAATAAGATGATTCTACCGATAGAACAAGGTGGACTAGGATTACCTAATTTCAGTGGGTATTTTAGAGCAACACAGTTAAGGGTCTTACAGATAGCACAAACAGAAAACTATAATTCAAAGTGTAAAGGAATGATGTCGACACAGGGAGGAAGCTCAAGAAATAAGGAGAGATTAGGATTTTGGATGCAGTGTCTTAAGGAGAACAACCCAAATCATACAAAGTATTATATTCATAAAACAGCAGGGAGTATTCTAAAAACCAAACCAGCATGAGAATGGAGAAAAGAAATTTTGTCGATAGGGTTGACTGCAGTCAGGGATACGTATAATAGGCAAGAGGGGGCTGGAATTTATTGGAGAAAACTGGCAAAGGAACCAAGGTACTGGGAGCAAATAACTAGAAGGGGAAAGATAACAAAATAGGAAAATGCCAAGAATTTATTTGGACTGCAGGTTAGAGATTGCCTTCCCTATCAAAGATTGATATCAGAGTATAGGCAAAGAGAAAGAAAAAGGGAGCTCCTAAATGAAAGACCAGCACTGGTAGAGTTTTTAATTGAATCTAGAACAGAAGCTGCCATTAAAAAATGAATAATTAGTAAACAGTATACAATATTTCATGATATTTATAAGACTCAATCAGGAGAGCTTAAAAAGGATTATGAAGAGAGATTGGATAAGCAAGTCACAGACAATGACGGTATATATGTATATTTCCCAAATATGCAATAAAGTTTAGAAGATTTAGATCTTTGACTGGAAGTGTTTACATAGGTATTTTTATACCCCAAGTAGACTCAAGAATTTTTCCTCAGGTGGATAGCAAATGTTGGAGGTGTGACGGGCCAAAAGTAGCAGCTAGGAACATATTTTTTGAAAGTGTGATGAGATGGAAGACTTTTGGGATTCCCTGCAGACTGCTCTGTCAGAGATGCTGGTTGAGTGGACTGGACCGAATGGGGAAATATTTTAAGTTATGCTACAGAATCGGAATTGCCTAGACATAGTAAAGCCTTGCTGAGTCTAACTATGGTGGCTGCCAAAAAAGCAATTACTGGAAAATGGAAATCAAAGTCTAGACCAACTTTACTAGAAGCAGTGAATATAGTAAGAGACATAAAACAACTGGAATTAGGATCTTTAGAAAAGGGAAGGAGCAAACTACATAGGACAAAATGGGAACTGTGGGAGCAATATATGCAGAGCAGGAACGAGGTTTAAGAGGCAGGATTTGAATGAGCTATATAATGCTTAACTGACAATGACTGGATGGTTTATAAATGATATACAATGTTTACAACTATAGTTGTTTTAATGGTGTCTGTGATGTAACGGATATAATTTTGTATTTTTTTCATTTATACAAATGTAAGATTGCTTTTGGCATATGTGTAAATTTAATTAAGATGTTTGGGGAGGAAAGCAAGTCCTGCATAATGTCATGCTTAACATCTTTCTCCAATTTCATTTGTCCTACATTGTCTTTAATAAGTAACTTCATTATCTCAAACTCTGTATGATCGAATAGTGCCAATAATTCAAATGTGGAACCGAATCTTTCATAAAATCAGATGGAAACCAGACGACACGTAAGCCTTTGGAAATTTGCTTAGCATCTAAGCTTTGCTGGAAAAATAAATGTCAAGCTGAAAGCTGAGATACTTTAAATTCTCAAGCTTGAAAATCTTTTCCTTCTAAGTCAGATTCAGTCCAACCGAGCTTTCAACTTTCAGGCACTCAGAACAAAAAATCACTGGCAAATCATCCAAACTGGCATAACACTCATCCTCTTAGTGAAGTACATGAAAAGCAATACTCCCCATGTATGTGTAACGTGCTTTTCCTGGTACCCCTAAACCTTGATTAATTACATTCAACAGTAACTTCAGAATCATACAACAATGCATTTCTCTGCAGCTCAAATGATATCTGATGAGGCTTTCTTAATGAAAATACTACAGTGATGAGCCAAAGACTGGTCAATGCACAACAGAGAAAATGATTTAACACTTCTGAATATGCGATTAGTTCCACAGTACACAGTTCTATTCTGAATTACTGGATAAGATAATGTAGTGTGAATACAGGAGTTAAAAGTCAACGTAGAACTTCTATAAAATCTTTCACTTTAAGCAAATTTCAAATTTTTACTTGTACAGTGAGATATCCAAAAGGCAAACCTCAAACTTATTGAAAATGTGAAGTCACATTTTTCAAAGGATGGGCATTTAACAATGAACACATGAGAAAAGTTGCACACTTGGGATGTCAACTGTAAACAGCATAACGTTAACAAACCAGTGCCTATCTGTATATATCAGCAAATGCAGCAATGTAGCTATGAATGCATTAAATTTTTTATCATTTTATTGGTATCGTTAATTTTTTCAAAATTTCACTCCAAGCACCAAATGTGAGTGAGCAAAAAGAGGAACAAATTTGTAAATGAAACACCCTACTAAGAATTACAGATGCATTATCACACTTTTTGATATTTCCCTTAAATGTATTTAGAAGAATTTAAATTAAGGAGATGTATGCAAGTCCAAAATATAACGTGATCATTAAAAGTGATGCTTCCTACATAGAGTAACAAACAATATTACATAACTTGCAGTCCCCTCTACCATCCAGTGCACAAGCACTTAAATATAAAACACAAACTATGCAAAATTAGAAAAATAAAATCTAAAAATCTGTGTGTGCTCATTTCACTATAGTTGTAAGACAAGTGAGTTCAAAGATGATGAAGATTAGTGCAGCAACTTCTATGTCACATCTAAATGCAAGTTCTCTGTATCTAACATGCTTCCTAGTCACCAAAAAGTATGAAAGAATACCCTGAGACAAAATAAATTAACTTTAATATGTACAGCCCCCCACAATATCAGGACTACAAGAAATCACCTGAATTGCTCTCTCCAGTTGAAACATGGCTGAAAAATTCAAACCTACTCCTTAATCCCAATAAAACAAAACTGATGCTTTTCACCCAAAACTATCTCCATCAAAAACAATCTTCACTGGTTACATAAGAAAATAATACTAAAACTGAGGTAGTACCCACAGCCTAAATTACTGGGCACGGTCATACATGACAATCTTAAATCTGATCGACATATTCTTCAAACAAAAAGACCCACCAGAAAATTGGCTCCTCCTACAGGGAAAAACAGTACCTTACAGACCCAACAAGAAAAACCCTAGCCTCATCCTATTTGCTTCCAACCCCCTTTATGTGCCACACCTATTGTTACAAACCTAAGCTCTATATTAAAATCCAACCTAGCCTCCTGTTACAACAGAGTTACTACCAGCACTGCACATCAAGCTCACCAGTGCCAAGCCTTAAAGCAGCCAAACTGGCTAGAACTTAACAGCTACAAAACATACTCTCAGCTAGTTATGGCATACAAACTAATATTATCTTGAACAATACCCTGCATTAAAAAACATATTATGGCCCTACACCACAACAAGGGACCTCCAGTCTAGTGATAAATTGCTACTAAGCACTACTAAAGCAAATAATTCACTGGGGAACTCAATATACTCCTGTTACATCTCCAAGCTCTGGAATACCATCCCTACACAAATAAAACTGATAAACTTCCAAGCTATAATATCCAGCCCCAACAATACCTTACCTAATCTTGGTCATGCTCATGTTCATCACCAGGTTGAGACCTCTAGAAAAGCACAAATTTCTTATTGCTTATCACAAACTTTTTTGTCCTCCTCTACTTGAATCATTACACCCCTTACAACTTTCCCTCCTGCACTTGAATTAATACCTCCCTTTTCAGCCCCCCACAACACTTCTCATCTTGTTCTTTTTCTAACTGTCCCCCATCAAGCGCTCTACTGTATACCCAAGTTATAAACCTTCTAGATACACCAATCTGGATCAGACATCCTCAACAGAAATAATCCTATACTATGCTCTCTCAGTCATATGCTATTACTACTGTTCTCTGATACAATACTAATATCTTCCATCCCCTCCTACGTAATTTTATAACTTACTTCAGCATATCTCTTGAACTCTTTACAAACTTTTACAATACTAAAATTTCCCTTCCTACATAATGTTATTTCATTACAGATCTTGAACTCCTTGCAAACCTTTGTTTACTGAAATGAAAGAACACTATTAAACTTCTTTACATTTATGGTTCCCTTCTACAGTATCAATCCATTTATTTTGCAAGATTTTACAGCTGAAACAACTGTACAGGCTTATCATTGTTGATGTAAATACTATACTGTATATACCTGTCATAATTATGTTTGTTGTTTCATGAGAAATGTAACCGTTTTTCTGAGAACTGTCTGAAATTTACTTAATATAAATGTACTGTGGTGGAGCTTTTCTCCTCAGGCCACTGCTGAATATGGGCTCTGCCCAGTGAGGCTTTCCTGGTCAACAAAGACAAAAAATAAATAAACCTGTTTTGAGGCAAAGGAGTGCTGGCTGGAGACAAATGAAATCAATGACATATAAACTGAAGTAGTAAAATGAGCAGAATGTGTGGCCCAGGGTGTTTAATGTACATTTAAAGATACACTATTTCCAGTTGTCTTCATTTTACAAAACAAAAAACAGCATTTTAATTTGTTTTTTGTTGATGACAGGCCCACTGATATGGCAGTTCCTTTTATTCAAGTGCAACCTGAAGAGAATGAAATTTATTGCATACCACATAGGTTAAGATCCATACTCTAGTCCAAACATTTTCAGTTCAGTACCGTTTTTTTTTTGTTGCACAGTTTTCTGTGCTGTGCAATGTGTGTACTGATCTACTTACTTCTCCTCTTCGAAGTACAAGAGCGATGCTACATATGACTCTTACTTGTATGCACTTTGGTCAGTTACTGCAAAGCAATTAATCCTTGGATCATTCCCAGTGAAGAACACACAGGGGATTTCAAAACAATGGCACCAAGTACTGACCCTCATGCACAATGACGTGACAGAGTTTATGCTAACAAATCCACATTTCAAAACTTCCGCAATCCAGCGCCTACTGCCTCAATCACTCTGCATTTTTAACTCCAATGTTTGTTTATCTTCCTATTCAATATTACTTATTTTGATAGCATATCCTCCAAGCACAGCTAAGGGCTGATCTTTGACCTTCTGCTTTTGTCCTGTTTCAGAAACGAACAGTGCCATTTAACCGATTAGAACAGGTTGTAGACTCTGCATAAACAGCAAGCAATGGCCAAAAGATAAAAATAAAAATTGCTGAAACATCCCAAAATAGTTTGTGTGTGCACTGATTTTTATTCACATGCATATCTGTGCTGTTTTTATTGCAGCTGGATTTTCTAAACACATAGCCAAACTTGGACTTAGACAATTACTACTTTCTCTACCCATGAACAGAAAAAAAGAGCTTAGTTCAGAAGGCCATGAAAATACCTACTAATTGAGTCAACTGTCTTGCCAGTAGGTGGCATGTAGCAATATCCACAACTCGCACTGAAGAATCTGTACTGCCACTAGTTCAAAACATGCTGCCCCAAAGCACTGAGTAGTACTGAGAAACAATACAACTGGGCAAAATCCTACACAGTAGCATTAATATTCTGTAAAATTGCAGTATCAAAATATTCAAACAGAAGCACACACCATTTGTGAATTTCACTAGAATCTTATCAGCTACAAGTTCTAGTCCACTATTTCAAATTACATTTATTGGGCTAAAAGAACTTAAATATAGACATCAGATACAGCAGAAAACTGTAAGAAAAAAAAAACGGATGCATTCTTACCATATAATTTGATCTATTACAAGCTCTTCCTTCATGGGAACCTGGTTGAGTAGTACTTCTCTCGCAATCAATCTAGTAATTTGTTTTCAGCAAAACCTATGTTTGAAGGCATCCACTCACTGTCAATGCCTCCATGACATAATGCACTGAATAAATAATGTTCTTCTTTAGAGCATGCCATTTCTCCCTCTTGCCACCACTCAGTGTCTACCAAAAACAAAGAAATAAAGAATTTACATTGCATTACACAAAATACATACTTTCCCATATTACTGTGAACTATCACAGTGGCTGCTGATGACAGACTTTGAATCCAAAGAGGAATAGATGAGTGTGTATCCTATCAACAAGGCCATCAAGTAAATCACATCATATTAGGAATATATGTACTATGTTAAACTTCAAGGCCCCACATTGATGGTTCCTTGGTTGGTCTGAAGACCACGCAGTGCCATCAACAAATAAAGAGATCATTCTGTTAGAGATCAGATGCTTCTCTCGGAGAATAGTCTTCCCAACAGAGGCCTGACTACCTAGTTATCATTTGAAACAATAATGTTGGAAAAGGTTGTGTATTGGGGACCAAGTGGCCACTGTGTAAATATCTGTGCAAATTACTTTCTTGAAGCATGCACTGGAGGTAAGTCAATTCACTACAGGAAGAGGCTCTGACCACAGCAATTGCCAATGCGTGGCTGATAGAATGATGGAACGATAAAATCAGATGGCAAGCCATTTGGAAAGTTTCCACTTGACTGCCTCAAATCTTTCTTTCTTTCCCTAGAGCAAAAAGAATGAACAACAAACTTATGGTACTCTCCACTCAGGTAGCACCAAAACTGATGGGGCACAGAAAGATTGTGAAGAATTCTCTGTTCTATAGCTCCTGCTGCTCTGAAGAAAACAGGATTATTAACAGATTTATTCATGGAAACCTCCAACCTGCCTCTGTGAAGAAGCATGGGTTTATCCTATGGGTTACCCTGTCCCTGTAAGAGACAAAGTATGGTTCGTTACATATGGGGCACCTAACATTCCAACATGCAATGGTCACAGGTGATAGCTACCATTGAGCTAATGGGAATAACTGAAAACAGGTTATACAGATACCTGAGGTAGGTCAGAATCACTTGCAGATTAACTGTATGGGCTAGTGCAGGGTTCTGCCTCGAACAAATTGTGAATTGCTTGCATATAAAGGGTTAGATATGTCAAATGGGTGGCTTTCTGGCAATCATAATCAGCTCAGAGTTCACCCATGACAAGGCAGACAGAATAAGTGGATCTAACCCAGAAGTCAGTCCCTGAAGTGGAGCCAGTAATTCACCAGCCATGGGTATATCCTTGGCCAGGCCTGGAAAGTTTCTTGTACAGGTAGACCTTCCCTTCTTAGCCACCAGGAGATAATGAATTTTGGTCTTTGTTCTCTGAACTTTGAAATGAGCAATGAAATCACTGGAGGTGGAAGAAAGGGGCATTGTTACCTCCAACCTATCTATTGCCAATGTCAAACAAGAATCTATTTCCTAAAGACTTGGAACAATCTTTACCCCATTTCTTGCTTAAACATCATATGAAAAACTATTTACTTATTAATTATATTATTATTTGTTGACCGGGAAAGTCCACTGTGTCAGAAACACATTTTCAGTGGCGGTCCGGGGAGAAAAAATCTACAATACGTAAAATAACATCAGAGTACAGTAGATAGACAGTTATACAATTTTAGAAAGACTTTAAACTATATAAAAAAATATAGACAACAATTATCACATCATAGCAAACTTTTTTAAAAATTCTGCTGCACCTTCTATTTAACATAGAGGTGAAAGTAAAGACATTTTGTAGAAAAAATATAATTATATTTAATTCAATTTCAGTACATTGCCTTAAAAACTAAGATATACACTAGTACTCACTCACTATTTTTTTTCACTAGGGAATAACTTGGGGAGAAAAAGTAGGTGGATTGGTTGTTAGTGATTGGTTACAGCATTGGATAGAGGGAGTAATAACGAGAAGAGGTTATGGGTGTCTGGTATTAAGGGAGCAAAGACATGTGGGGTTAAGACGGTAGCTTTTTAGTGAGGATTTAAAAGAATTCAGGGAATCTAACAAAGTAATAGATGTTGGCAGAGCATTCCATAATTTAGCTATTGCACAGGAGTATAAGCTTTGTCCTGCTTTTTTGTTTGGCTTTGATATGATCAGAAGTTATTTGTGGACCCTAGATTTCTAGAGGGTTTATAGGTTTGAAGAGTTGACAGCAGATCAGGGTATTTCTCTGGGTTATATAGTTATTTATTGACATTTGTTTACTGGGGAAGTCTGATGGGCTTAGATAGCTCCTTTTCGGCAGAGGCCCAGGGAGAAAAGTTTCACATAAGAACAGTACATCACATTGTAGTGTGTGTGTGTGTGTGTGTGTGTGTGTGTGTATGTATATATATATATATATATATATATATATATATATATATATATATATATATATATATATATATACACACACACACACACATACACACACACACACACATATATACTCAAATATATACACTGACAGTTACAATTATTTACAATTAAATGTAAACAAGTCTTGAATTTTTCTCAAGATGAAAAGAACTTGTAGGTCTAAAATTTATGAGAAAAACTAGTAGATTAACATGGCATAATCAAGAACATAGTCAAAATATTACACCAGTTATAGCACAGTTTGAGGCATTTAGTTTAAGTATACAGAGTGTCTGTGACCTTAACTACTAGGGCCAGCAGATGAAGTAAAACAGGAAAGAGTAGATCTGTAAAAGTTGTAAGATGATGAAGGAGATACAGTATATTAGCCTGGGGGAAGTACAAGAGCACATCCAATTGTCATTTAGGTGAGTTTTAAGTAGATTTTTGAATGAGATGGGGTTACTGTTGCAAGAATTTTTTGCGGGACAGAGTTCCACTTTTTTTGAGATTCTAGTAGCGTTGTCACCTCACAGTAAGACGCTGTCTGGTTCGATTCTCAGCTAGAGCGTCTTCTGCGTGGAGACATGTGTGAATGGGCGTACGTTCGTTGAAGGTTGTGCATCAGGGCTGGTAACTCGGCACGTAAAAATCAACTACCAATAATTAGCGGACCGGAGTTCCGCTGTGGCGACCCCTAACTGGGAAAAGCCGAAAGACACAACAATTTGAATACAGGGAGTCTCCAAAGATGTTTGCTTTGGTGACTTTTAGTAGGAATTTTTTAGATCTTAATGGTCTGTTGTCTGGGTTTGTACGAAGTTTTGGAGACCTGGGCATTTCTTACACTGGTAAATGACAGAATGACACACAGTAATTTGGTTGAAAGCTAACAGACTGGGTAGCTCTAGCCATTTTAGTTGATGGAGAGCTATACAGTGATAGGTTCTTTTGGGAAGAATAGTGGTGAATTTGGCGAGTTTATGGTAACAAGCCTCTAACTTTTTTAGGTCTATTTTTCTGAGATTAGTGAACACTGGGGTTGGCATAAAGCAAAGTGGACAGAAGGTGTGTCCTGGCGATTGCTTGGCTGGAACAGTTGGCAAGGTACCGTTTGATTCTGTAGAAGGAACCTAATTTGATGTGTACTTTTTTAATAGTTTGACTTGGATGACTGTCAAATTTTAAACTGTTATCAAAAACTAGTTGTCTAACTCTATGGATAAAGACCCAGGAAGCAGCTATTTTTCCAACACTTTCACGGCCATGACCTCTGCTCTTAGCTACAACTGGCTGATGCACAGCCCCTGCTCTAAAAGGGACAACACTTCCTGCATGATGTAGGACCCCAGGTGGGCTCCTTGGTTTGCAAGTGAAATTTTTGTTATCAAGACTCATCATGGACTTGTATGCAGAAAAAGAAGATCTACTAGAAGATTGATTGTGACTAGCTCCCATTCTAACACTCCATGACTTGGGTCAAAATCCAACAAAAGATATGCGAGTACATGGCAGTGTTGTAGCAACAGAAGCTTCATAGTCTCTTAGCCTTGTGACACAGGATGTTTTCTGCTTACAGTAAAGGCAACCTATATTGAGACAACAGTGTCTGAGGGACACGGCAGAAGAGGTTGAGCTTCAGAGGTTAACACCAGCTTGCACATCCTTGGGAGGAAGGCAGTCTGCTAGACTTTTAGCACTTGTGACACTTAGTATTGTTTGGGCACATCACTTACCAGCAGAGATCATGTTAGCTCATGCAGCATTAGACACGGATATCCCTGCACAATTGGAGAAACAGAGGCTTGAGAGCAACCATGCCTCCCTCTCTCTGACTAGATAGCACCCAAGGGAAGGGGAGGGTATGCTGTTTCACAGGACTTGCAGCTGGGCTGCTACATAATACCATACACTTAACTGCTAGACAGAACAGATGAGACAATAGGACGTTGGAAGCAGGAAATGTAAAATTGCATCTCCCTTCTTTTCTAAAAGGTCATTCCTCTTGCCCTATTTTCCGATCAGAAATAAAAGCACATTTCAAGACTCTAGGAAAATACAACGGCTTTCTCTCTGGTCATATAACAAACTTTGTATATCCTTCTTCCCTCTACATACCTTGTTCCAAGTCTGCTTTTCATGGTTTCTTTCAGCATGCCAACTCTGATTTCCACTCTGTAATATTAATATAATGCATATATAGTTTGTGTTTTGTCAGTTACTCTGTGTATGTCATTTATCTACTATTGCCTTTGTACCCTCAAGCAGAATGTGATATTCACTTTGCATATAATATACATATATATATATATATATATATATATATATATATATATATATATATATATATATCTATATATGTCTATATATATTGCATTTTGTCATACACTCAGGTCTATAATGTCATGTATCTATTATGTTTATCCTGGGCTGAGACTTGAAACCAGTCCAGTGGTATCAGTGCTTTATCCCAGTTAACAAATTCCAAATTAATAAAATAAAATAAATGGGCAGAAGGTCCTGAGGGTGTCCATCTTCCACTTTTACAGAATGAATGGGCCAAATGGTGCTGGTAGTGGATCCATCAGTGTCCTGTAGAGGTGACGCGGAAAACTTTTCAGTCCAGTGTAACACTGGTATAGTCAGGTTTGCAAGTCTCATTAAATCTCATGGTTTCATCAAGCACAGAAGGCAAAGTGAAGTTCAAGCCTAAATTCAGCAATGCATCTTCACCTACAAGGCCAAAGCTATGAATGTCTGAGCACTTTCCACAGGCAGGAATGACAGGTAGTAGATGGTGTCCATCTCTTACCCAGTGAAGGCCTTTCTCTGAGCCACAATCAGGTTAGACTTCTTTATAGTTACCTGTAAAGAATGTATCCAAGAGAATACCTAAATGAGGCCACCAGAAGCCAGCCAGATATGGGAACAACAAATGACCCTTCTTCAAGGCATCAGTCATTATAGGCAACATCTTTGTGAAGACTTTGAGCATTGATGGTTTTACTCGTATAAGAAATAAACACCTAATCTGATTTTCTGAAAGACTGTTTCGTCCAAAAAGAATCTAAGATGTATATGGGCATCTAATAACTGTACAATTCTTTTGCTCTTGTTTTGGGGCTTTAGGGGTAGAAGTTGGTAAATGTACGGACTGGTTCAGGGATATTTCATTTACCACTTCTGACACAAAAGAAGAACTGGTTCCAAGAGAAACCCAATCTTTGTGAAGAGGCCATAAGAGCTGTAACTCAGACTCTTTCAGCTGAAGTCGAAACCACCAGCTAAACTTCTCTTCTGTGTGCAGAAGTGTAAAAAAACTGAAGGTTTAAACTTCTTAATACACAGTTTAGGTCACAAGTAGGAGGAATACATTTTCTTGGAGGCCTGATCTAAAAGACAGCTTTAAGGAATTGTTTGACCTTATAACATGAAGAAAGAGGTGGACACATAAGCAAACTGGAAGAAATGGATGACAGTTCAGCTTTTATAGAAGAGTATACCAGCCCAGAGTTGAGCAGCTCACATAAAAAAGAAGGCTAAAAGGGCTCGTCTTGGTAGGGGTCATGCCCTTTCTTAAAGCACCAAATAGAAAACCTCTTCCATTAGTAAATGTACAATATTCTTGTGACAGCTTTTCTAGCCTCCTATAATACCTGCAAGCACACACACTGGAAAAGGTGCCCAAATAGTATCAAAAAACAATAAAAAAAAAAAAAATCACCCAAACGGTCAAGTTTACAGTTTGCAAATCTGGATAAATGACAGAGACAGTCTGTTGTATGAGTAAGTCCCTCTTGTGGGGTAACTTGTGATTGTCCTTGGCTAGATGAAAAAGAAGGGAGAACCAATATTGTATGGCCTAAAAACAGGTTTACCAACAATATCTTTGGATTGTCCTTCTTGATTTTCAGAAAGACTTTTGAAATTAGGGGAAGGGAGGAAATGCATAAAGGAATTTCCATTTTCATAAGACTGACATGCCTCCGCGCATGGTACTCTAGATCAGATCAGATTAATTGAATAGTCTCTTCAAGCTAGGTCTGAAGCATCGGTGGAGACATCTGGATGGGAAGAGGGTATCAGAAAGGCACTCCTGTGCTGAGTAATACCGGGTTAATCTACAAAAGTAATACGGAACTTCAGGAGGTAGCAGCACTGTTCCCAGACTGACTATAGATACCACTAACTCTTTCTCATGTAGAGTCCAGCAAAAGGTATCATTTGTATGGTTAAAGCTATGCAAACCACAGCTCTAAAAAAATCTCTCTTGCTAAAGTAATTTCTAAAGGAAGACGACACAGTATGTAAAAAGTTAGAAACTATATCTTGTCATGAGGAAGGAATGCCATCAGACAGTGTTTAGATGGCATCCTAGGAAAACTACATCTTCTGAAGGCTGAAGGACAGATTTCTTCAGGGTTAGGGTAAAACCTAGATAAAGAAATGCATCCATAGTGAACTGAAGATTCTGTACAAATTTGTCTTTTAAGGAGGCCTGGATAAGAAAATCATTCAAATAAGGGTGTATGTAGATACCCTGGGGCCTGCAGAATGTTATGATAGGTGCTAGACATTTTGTGAATACCACTGAGGCTTGTACAAAGACCAAAGGGCAAAGTTAAAAACTGCAAAGCATAAAATTTCAAGAATTTTCTGTGATCTGGATGAATAGTTATGTGAAGACAGGTGTCCTTTAGATCCAGGATAATCAGGTTGGCCTGAGGAAAGATCATAGGTAGAAGAGACTGGACAGAACATTCGGATTCTTAAAACGATGTTCAGCATTGACAAGTCCAAAATGGGTCTCCACGTGTCTTCTTTTCTTGGCTTAGAGGGGTAGTTTCTCTGAAATTTAGGTACAGGAGAAACAAACACATGTTGAAGCTCCTGCAGGCACAAATAAACCAGCAGCAGCTTCCACAAACAAAAGTTTAGAATCCAGACGAGCATCCATAAACTTAGACTTACTATCAACAGGTAGGAATTGAATCCTAAGCCAAGAATACCTCAACACTGAACCAAAAACAGCAGCCCTAGAAGAGGCATCTGCTGCATCACAACTACATTTAATAGAATGACGAATAATGTGAGAGGAACAGAGGTTTTACACTTAGATTCTGGAAAACCAGAAATATGTTAACAGGCCTGAGAAAGAAGAGTCAACTCATACTTAGACATATGAGTCTGATAATTAATAGCCCTAAAAGCTAGGGTAGCAGAAGTGTAAATCTTCTTACCCAACCTTTCCATAGTTCTCCCCTCCTTAGCAGAAAGCAATAACTTGGGCAAAGGAAGCAATTGAGACGGCTTATCAGAGGCAACAGACATGACAGATAGGTCAGCAGCAGGACATTTATTTAGAAAAGAACAATCCTCAGGCACCCTATAAAACCTGTCACGCTTCTTGGGAGCAGGGGGCACAGAATCAAGCGCATGACAGGCACTGGAAAAGGCATTCAGCAAAGTGGCCAAAACAGGAGGAATAGCTGCAGGTTTAGGGGATTCCAACTGCGGCAACTCATAGTGCCTCTTATGGATATCAGAGACCTGAGCACAATCCCACTTAAAAAAAAAAAAATACATCATCCTAGTGTGTCCTCATAGTAAATTTCCTCTAAAGGAACATCTGGACTAATCGATTCCTCCTCCTCTGACCTATAGTCTAAAGGAGAAGGAATCTGAGTACACTAAGTCTGGGATTCATTTTCTGAATCAGACTCATCCTCAGAAAAACCCTGTTCTCTAGGCCTTTTAAGGGGAGTAGAGCACCAAGGAGAAGCAAGAATTGAAACCCTTTGAGGAGGCTTTAAGGACATTAAAGCAGTAAACCCCTGAGTGAAGTCCTGCCACTCACGTTGTGGTTCCCTAGCAGCAGAAGAAACAGGTTTAATTCTTTGTTTCTTTTTTAAGGGAACATTCCCTCCAAAAAACTGATAAGGCTCAGACCCAAGACAGCAGTTGAGAACTGTAGTAGGAACTACTTCCTCAACTAAAAACTGTGGTACTCCCATAGGCCCCTCAGAAAAATCAATTGTGGTTCCCCTGAACATCTGAGACAGATGCCTGCAAAGGCTCTACCGATGTGCTGCCAGCCAGACCCTCACCAGCCTCTGACACAGTCGTGGCAGAGAAATCCAACATAGCCGGATGAACCTCCGAGTTTGTAACAACCTTGGGAAAAACACATGACAGAGGACAGACAGCGGAAGATTGCCACTGTACCATTTTCACCTTCTTCCTCCTTAATGGCTGACCCTAGGGGTGGAAGATAACTTACACATTTTATCTTTAGTGAGAAGCTTAAGATGCTGGTTCTCAAGATACAATGTAAGAGAAGGAAGTCTACTGTGAAGGGTTTTCAGAACAAACGTCTGACAAACAGAACAAGACATATGGTTGCGAGAAGCTCCTAGGCAAAAAAGACACTTATCGTGGCAGTCTTTATGGGGAATCTGTCTCTCAAACTGGCATTTACCCTTCTTGGATGACATCAACCCCAAAAAGTACAAAACAAAAAGACTGATGGCAAAGAAGTTCTGATTATGGTAGGCCTGAACGTCACCTTTATCCCCTATGCTACACAAGGAGCATTTGGGTGATGTTTGGCATACCTTTTAAAAGCAACATTTAGTAGACTGGCTAGATGTCCAGGCTTCCATGGCAGGGAATCCCATCTTATGAAGTGCCAGATGCTGACGAACAATTCAAAATATGCGAGGGTGGGAAAGGGGAGGAGATTTGATTTATAGTCATGCAGGCTTGTTAAAACTGTTAATGTTTCTGGGGGATTCTTCCTTTCATTTTGGAGCCCCCTTCCTATTGCCTTAAAGTCTACTTACCAGCATTTTGCTGAGGATGCTTATTTTGCTTTTTTGTTAAATACAGCAGAGATAACTGTAAATCTCCTGATAAACTTGGAGAAGGAAGTCTGACAATCTGAGAAACTCTCTGAACTAGCTTCCCCCTTTCATTTTACTTTTAAGGACCACTGCAGCAGATGGTCCATATACAACCTCTCCAAAGGGACAATTTAAAATTTCAGCTTTAACATCTTCAGAAGGTTTTGTGCACACAACCAAGAAAAAAACTTCTTATAATAGTTCCAGAAGCACTCTGGAAGTATCATAATCTGAATACATGGAATCATAAGCACACTTCAAATATTGTTTAGTCAGCTGAGACACAGAAGCAGAAAGATAAAGATTCTTTTTCCTCAGAAGAGGGAAAATAAACTATAAAGTTTCTCATACTTAAAAAACTGATGCATTCTGGATATGCTTACAGAAGGTGTCCTCTCCCAGCCATTTTCTTGTTCCTCAGATAGTGAAGGATTCCTTTTCCTCTTACCATAAACACCAGAAGTGAAAGGGTCAACAACCTGAACCAAACCCTGAGCAAAGCCCAATAAACCACTCCTGTCCTAAGTAAGTGAGACAGGAGAAGACATGCAAGTGAGACAGGAGAAGACATATGTCTAACTTTTTTGCTTTTTTTCAAAAGGAATTTCTAAAGATGCAGACCTACTTTTCAGAGGCAAAACTTCCTTAGGAACAGGCATTCCAGTCTGGCTAGCAGAGAGGTATTACCTTCTCCTTCTTCCAAGACCAACAAGACTGGGCTTTCCATGCTCACCATGAACACGTCAACAGTCACAGAGGATGTGTCTAACTCATGATGGATACAGCGGCTACAGTCTAGGGAGCAAATAAAAAAGATGAATGGTCTGAGCAACCAGAAATGGCCACAGTGTAGTCACCCATATGTGGCTAAGGCAATTAAGAAATCTGCTGAAGGGGCAAAGGCTTCTTAGATAAATGTTTCTTTTTGTGGCTTGTAGAAGGATTAACCAAGGAACAGGTAGGATGTTCCATAGTGAAGCCAAAAAAGACACCTGAATCTTGGGGAATCCTGACAGCAGTAGTCAGTGAAGTAGGTAAGTATTTAAAATGTTTTTCAATCAAACACACTGAAAATCAGTTAAAATACTTACTCTAGCCCCCAAAAGTAATAAAACTTTTAGCAAGGAAAACAGGTTTCAACTTTTCTCCTCAAAGTAAAAAGTAACTGTCCTGTTAAAAAGTTACTAAAAGTCATGTGACAGTCTATAAAAACACTTATTCCTAACGGAAAATTAATATTTTACCAAAAAGAAAAAGAAGTTACGTACTCACCATAATGTTCCGTGTGTGTTGTCCATCTCGCCTTCATTTTGTACTGGTTGGGTTCGGAACCGATCCTCGGTTCTAACTAGGCCATTACAAAAGCTCAAGGTCTTCAACTAGCTTGCGGCTTACACCCTATCCCATGATGCCCTAGGGAATTCCCCAGATCTTGCTTGCTGGTACACTGATATGCATATAAAAATTTACTACTTTACAATCCAAGAACAGGGTCAGGGAATATTGGTCTGCAAATAAATCCTCTCAGCCCTCCAGGAGCCAAAGGCACGGGGAAGGAGGGTGGGATGCAAGAATGAAGCCGAGATGGACAACACACAATGAACATTATGGTGAGTACACAACTTCTTTATGTGATGTTGTCCTATCTCGCCTTCATTCTATACTGGTTGGAACAGCATCCCTAGCACAGTCTTTCTCGGGTGGCTCAAGGGAGAATATTCTTCAGAACAGTAGACCCAAAAGAGGCCCAGGGATTTGTAGGTGAATGCAATGCAATCTGACAGCCATCTGGAGAGCGTGATCTCAGTAACTGGAACCCCTTTTTCGCAGTCTGAGAAGGACACAATTTCTTTCTTAAAGTCCTTCATTCTATGCAAGTAGAAACGTAATTGCCTATGCATGTCTAGTTGGTGTAACATATATTCTGCCTTATTTCCATACTTGGGGGAAAAACTGGCAAGTCTATGGACTGGTTTAAGTTTGATTCTGAGCATACTTTTGGTAGAAAGGACGGATTTGTACAAAGTGACACTCTGTCCTTGTGGAACAGTATATATGGGGATTTGACAGACAATGCTTGTAACTCCGAAACTCTCATAGCTGAAGTGATAGCTATTAAGAAAATCGCCTTCCAGGTTAAGAACTTCAAGTCACGGGATGATGCAGGCTTAAAGGTGGGGGGAATCATACGTGATAATACAAAATTCAGGTTCCATTGGGGTAGAGGTGGTGTAATGGGCAGTCTTAACAGAATGATACCCCTCAAGAAGGCTTTGCAAAGTCTGTGGGACACAACAGTCAGCCCCGCTTCTCCTAAATGGAAATTGGAAATCGCTGCTAATTGAACTCTAATAGTAGCTGCACCTGCCCAGTCATGAAATAGCTTTGCAAAGAACTCCAGTATGGCAGATGGAGGTGCAGAGAAAGGGTTAATATGATTTTCAAGGCTCAAGAGGAAAATCTTTTCCATTTGCTGACATATAAATTTCTCTCAGAAGCTTTATGAGAAGAAATCAGGATATGCTGCACTGAAGGTGAAAGTTCAGGTAGCTTGGCTGTATTTGGCATCAGAGCAGCTGTCAACTTGACGGTTTGAAGAGGTGGAAGGCGCATCCCCAATGGATGGGTCAGAGGATCTGGAAAGGGGTCCAGAATCTAAGGATCCTCCTGGAGATGAGGCCACAGGAAGGGGAAACAGATTTGATGAGGCCAGTAACAGGCTACAAGTATTAAGGTCCTTCCAAATATGCTGGCTTTCTGAAGAACTTTGGGTATCAATTGGAAGGGAGGTAAGGAGTAGAGGAGACCTGAGGGCCAATCATGTACAAGTGCATCCCTTGGAGACTCCCCTGGATGGGGGGGGGGGGGATTAGGGCAAGGTAGCTGCGGCATTTGGCGTTCATGGACATGGCAAAAAAGTTGCAGCAAGCCTGGCCCCAATTTTGAAAAATAATTTCCGCTAAGTCTTGTTTTAGGGACCACTCATGAGGCATCAGAATTGCCCTGCTGAGTATGCCTGCTATCACGTTGGATTTCCCCGGGATGTGCATTGCTATCAGAAAGTGTTGGGAGGAGGTAACTCACTGCCATACTCTCAGGGCCTCACGGCAAAGGGGGTAAGACCTTGTTCCTCCTTGTTTGTTTATATACCACACGATGGACATATTGTCAGTTTGTATTGCAATGGTTCCTAGTGGAAAAGAATCTTGGAATACCTGCAACTCTAAAAGCACCGCCCTCAACTCTAGGACATTGATATGCAAGTGGGCCTCATGATCCTGCCAAGTGCCTTGGGCCGTCCTTCCCTGATAATGCCCCCCACACCCATCTGGGAAGTGTCCTTTATCACTGTGGCTGCAGGCTGTGGAAGAACAAAGGGTCAAGCTAAAGTCACATGAGTGCAGTGAAACCACCAATGAAGGTCTTTCCTGCAGGATTCTGTTATTATAATTTGGTGGGACATGGGTAGTTCCTGCATGGACCACTGAGTGAATAGCAGCCACTAACGAATTCTCAGATGTAGCCGCGCTAATGGGTTACATTTACTGCTGCTGCTATGGTGCTTAGCACTTTTAGAACTGTTCTTGCTTGAACCTTCTTCTTGAATAGAAGGACTAAGACTTGACATCGAATGATGTGAACTCTTTCTGGGGAAAGCTTTACCATCATTTTTGTGGTGTCTAGATCTGCTCCTATAAAAAAGATATGCAGAGATGGTGACAAGGCAGATTTTTTGCAATTTATTGTGATCCTTAAACAGGAGAAGAGTTTCAATGTGGTGTCTCTTGCTTTTATTAGTAGATGCTCGGTGGTGGCGGTTAGGAGCCAGTCTAGGTACAGAAACACTCGAAATTCCTAAACATCTCAGGTGAGCCCTAACTACTGCCAGACATTTGGTGAACACTCTGGGGGCTGTAGTGAGACCAAAAGAGAGCTCGAAACTGGTAGTGACTGGCTCCAAGCCGAAAAAGCAAATGACTCCTTGATCGCCTGTCCATTTTTATGTAGTAGTACGCATCCTGAAGGTCTATAGAGCACATCCAATCATCTCTTCCCATAAAACAGAGAACTGACTGCAGTATAACCATCCAAAACTTTGACTTTTTTACTGCTTTGTTCAGCTTGCTGAGATCCAAGATGGGTTTCCAGTCCCTTTGCTTTCTTTGGAACTAGAAAGAACCTTCAGTAAGTCCCAGATCCTATTTGGTCTGCGAGGCTATTTGAATTACTCCTTTTCTGGCAACCTCTGTATTTCTAGTGTTGCCAGTTTCCTTTGACTGGGTGGAATGTCCGGAATGTTTCTGATGTGTGGAGTGGGAAAGGAAAAGGGTATGGAGTAACCTCTGGATATGATGTTTTGTACCCATTTGTCTTTTGTGGTTTTTAGCCAAGCTTCTGGGTACAAAGATAAGCGACCCCTGACTGTCTCCAGGGATGGACAGGCTGGTCTCCTTTCAGGTGCACTGAAAGGGCTTGCCAAGAAAGGATTCCGTCGCCCCCTGCTGCTTGGCCATCGTCTTCCATTATTGCTTCCCCCTCTGGCCCTGGGGGAAAGATCACAACATGTGTCTTGAAAAACTCTCTGGGATTTTTGAAACCACATTTTTCTTCCATTTTGACCTTTTGGATAAGGTTTAGAAGGTAGGGAAAAACAGACTCCTACAGCACAGAGAGTTTTTCCTTCCTGTTCACACATGGTTAGTGTGTCCGACTTCAGGCCTGAATAAGGACGATCCATCAAAGGGGACATTAACAAAAAGAAGACTTAAAAGGCTCTGCAAAGTTACACCAGCGCATCCAGGAATCCCTCCTTGGGGAAATTCCTGAACTCGCTGCCCTACTCGCTCCATCAGCAGCATAGAAAATTAGTCTCATGGAGGAGTTAATCACTGAATTCAAGGTGGAAAGCTGGGAGGAAACTATCTGACACCCCCGCAGCTACTAAACCCTGGAGAGCATCTGCTAGCTCCATCAGGAGATCTCTCTGTAACCTGGTAAAATGCGTGAGAATTCAGGGACCTGAGTGAAAAGGTCGCTTTAGAAAAAGTGCGCTTTCCGTATCTGTCCATCACATGAGACTCTTTGTTTAGAGGATGGACAGAAGAGGATGTCTGTGACAGTTCCTTCTTGGTGGCTGCCGCCACCACCATAGCATCTACAGAGATAAAACTCAGCGGGGGATGTAATAAATTTATTTGGCCTCTGAGGGACAGGCTCCACTGAGTCTGGAGTCTTCCACGTCTTACGAGACACTAGGTCCATGAGTTCACCGAACAGCAGAGACACCCAAGTGGTGGACCTTCAGGTAGACAGAGTCCTCCTCAGAAGGGTTGATGGGCTTCCAGTCACCTCTCTGATTAAGTATTTCTAGGATGTCTGCAAAGGAGACATCCTCAGATGGTGACCGTGGGGACCCTTCTGACTCTTGGTCTGTGTCAGATGTGACAGATTCCTCTGGGGAGTCCAGATGCTTCCTCTTGCATAATCTCTCATGAGGGACCTCTTCAGAAGGGTATTCTGGAGAGGTTTTGGAAGAGAAAATTACTAAACTTTTAAGGAAAAACACAATTGAAAGAAATCACTTAGCCAGAACCAGTGTGAAGCACTCTATCTTGTTTAGCAGCAAACGAGATCTGGGGAAATCCTTAGGGCATCATGGGATAGGGTGTAAGCCACAAGCTAGTTGAAGACCTTGAGCTTTTGTAAACAGCAGAGTCGGAACAGAGGATCGGTTCCGAACCCAACCAGTACAGAATGAAAGCGAGATAGGACATCACCACATGTTAATGTTCTTTTATAAAAATTAACTAAGCCCCCCACCCCCGCTTGAAGGGAACTTGTTTGTCTAGCAACAGAAAAACATTGGCTGGCTGGCAATCCTCAAAAGCCTGCAAAATACCCTTTTCTTTCATCCTTTAAGACTGCAACTCCACATCTGGCTTTAATAAAAAAAAGAATGACCCAAACCCCAATACTTTACCACTTGCCTTCTTAATGATGGGAGCTAAACCATTTGCCAATCCTCTTGCCAATATCTTCAAACTCTCAAGTCTCTTCAGACAACCCTCCCCACTTCTCCAGTTCAAGCACTCACTCATATTACCAACTCTTTTCTCTATAAACATAAGTTATGTACTTTTCATAATGGTGGATCATTTTCCACCCCCTAAACCATCTGATTTGATTTGCAGTGAAACAGCCACTTATCAACCTTGCGAGTGCTCCACTTCTAGAGTTCCTTCACTCCATGAACCTGTCTCTAATCCTTCCAAAGAAAAAGTGTGCTGTGCACTTAGAGAGCTAGTGGAATATAACAAACGAATGAGTGCATTAAAAAGGAGGAACTTCAAAAGTAGGTTTCTTTATTTATTTTTAATTTTACATTTGTTGACCAGGTTAGTCCAGCTGAGCGTTTATAGCCAGTTTTCAATGGAGACCCGAGGAGAAAGCTCCACAGTCAGTATTAGCATTTTACATACAATTAATAAGATATTTCCATTTGAAAATTTTTAACAAGATAACTATTACAGTAAATCATAACAATTTTGTACAGTGTCCAAAATTGTACAGTAAAAACATTTCTAATAAATCATCCAATTGTACACTAAAAGACATTTATAATAAGTCATACAGAAAGCAGTTTTGTATAATGACAGAGGTCATACTGCAAAAAAAAAAAAAAAAAAAACTGGTTCAGTGTGGTGAAAGGAATTATAGTATTTATAATTCCTAACTGGTTATATACATTGTAGTTACAGGAGGAGTAGACATGGGATGAAGTGATTAAGTATAGAGATGGAGGGGTAGATAATTATTTAGCTAGGCAGTAGAGGGAGGAAGGAAACAGAGGTTATGGTAGGGTAGTTTCAGGGAGGATGACTACAGTGGCAGGACCATTTGTTTGTTAGGTATTTCCGAGTGGCTAGTTTGAAATGCTTGGTTTGGTCGAGTGACCTAATTTCTAGGGGTAGTTGGTTCCACGTTGTAGCAGGGTTATAGAGTAGACACCCTATTTTGGTTTTGGGTTTATAGATCTGTAGGAAGTCCTGGTCTGAGCTACGTAGTGTCTTAGTTGGGGAACATTTAGATATAATAGACAGAAGGCTAGGGCAGAAAGATGGTAGATAGAGGATAGAGTGGATAATTTGCAGTTGATGTAGTAGCAGCATATGAGGGAATTCAAGCCAGTCCAGTTGTTTAAGGAATAGACAATGGTGTGATTTGTAGGTTTGGTTTGCCGCAAATCTAGCAATCTTGTTGTATGTAGTTTTGTGTTTAGTTAAAAGTGTGGTGTTAAAATTTGTGTATAATTGACAGCTATAGAGAAGTGTAGGAAGAAGAAATGCATGGGAGAGAGTTGTTCTGGCTGTATTGCTTAGATGTCTTTTGTTACAGTATAGGAGACCAAGTTTCTGGCGAGTCTTTTTGATAGAGGAAGTGACTTGGAGATCAAATTTAAGCTGATCATCAATTATGACTCCTAGCAGTTTAGTGCTAGGTTCAGCAGTAATGATAGTGTTACTGCCTGATGGGATGGAAAATGTAGTTTTGAGATTGGTGAGGTTTTTTGGGAGGAAGAGTAGAAGCTTAGTTTTCTTGAGGTTGAGAATTAATTTATTATCACTAAGCCATGTCTCTATAGAGTTGAATGTTGCTTGAGTGGAGTTCGGATGGATTGTCAGCAATGGTGATGACTGTAGAATCATCTGCATATTGTACAAGTGTAGAATTGGGACAGGAAGTGTAAAGTAGGTTGGTGAAAATATTGAATAGGAGTGGGCCAAGTATGGATCCTTGGGGGACACTCATTGGGACGATTGGGGGAGGGGATAGGGCAGAGTGCCATTTGACAGCTTGCTGGCAATTAGAGAGATAGCTAGAAAACCAGAATATGGTGGGAGGAGGGAAAGTTAAATGAGAGAGTTTTTCTAGGAGTAGGGGATGGGAGACAGTGTCAAAGGCTTTGGAGAGGTCAAGGAACAGACATGAAACTAGTTTGTTGTTGTCCAAATGTTGTCACAGGCCAGTGATACAGTATTGGCAAAGGATATTAGTGCAGTTGTAGTACCGTGTTTAGGGCAAAATCTGTGTCATGTTGTAGGTTGACTAGGTCTATCCAAATACAGATGACAATTTTTTAGGGTACAGTGGGTAGGATGTTGAAGATGGACTAGGAGTGAAAAGAATTCAGTGTAATGTTAATTATATAACTTAAATATCCTATTTCATCCCGTTTATCCAATTGGACTTGTGGGACAAATCCCAAGGTACCAGTCTTCCCCGAGTGGAATTATGTCTAGTTTGTAATGCCTGTTAAAGCTATGCAAGGTAGACCATGTTACTGCTGCACAATTTTCATCCACCGAAGAGCTCTTGAAGAATGATGTAGAAGCAGAGGCCGACCTTGTGTAATGAACTTTCAGTCTGGATGGTAAGAACTTGTTTCTGAAGGAGTCTGCAATAGACATGTAGTCCAAAAACGATCAGGAAAGGTGATTTTACAGACATTTTGGCCTAGTCTGGAGAAGTAAAGACAAAAAACTAAGAATCTTTCCTTGCATACTTTGTTCTGTAGGGTTTACTATCATATAACCATAATGAACAACAATGAATCATGGTAATGTTGAACCTAAACTGGGACATTTAAAATAGTGAATGCAAAAGATTTCGAAGTGTAGTGACTGCAAATGTCGAATTCAACATTTTTGAACAGTCACCACACTTCCGGTAACAGCAATACCATCTGCTGCACAGTAAAGGATGTTTTTGCAACCCCCCACACCCCCCTACTTATGTATACAAACTCCGAGATCACACTACTGTGAGGGAAAGCGTACATTTCCCAGTCCTCACTATAGTGAGATCTGCACCACAATGTCGGACCTTACAACAGTGAATGCTGTATTGCATTCGCTATTCCAAGGTTCGACATTGTGCATTCATAATTTCAGTTCAGCCAAAAGCAGTTTCGCACAAATGTCAATCGCACGAAGTGTGATTGACAAAGTGATTGCAAGCCGTTCTGTAGAGATACAAGCATAATGGATATCTAGTGCATGAAGCAGATATTCTCCTCTGTTAGTATAGCTTGGAAAGAACAGTTAAGTTAACAGGATTGTTAAGATTGTGTTCTGCCACTTTGGGATTAGTTCTTAATGAAAGTCAATCTTCAATGAAAACTAAGTAAGTGGGTTATAAGATACAGCCTGCAATTCTGAAACCCTTCTTATTGAGGTGACTTCTGCCAAAAACAGTCAGTCAAACTTCAGACAGTGAAGATAACTTCAAAATACTCATCCAGACTTCTTGGCACCAGTCATACTTGGATGACTGTTTGCTGCCACCTATCAATCAGACAATGAAAAAGCTTTACTAAAGGACTGCTATAGCTATACACACTGAAAAGGAACAAAATGCTGTGATACTGCATCTTGCCAGTTCTGGGACTCCCAAGATGCAAAAGACAGATCCATTCTCAACAAAGGACAGTGGAATGTGCCAGACAGGGACTTTTAACCAAGACTCCCTGAAAATGAATTGGACTTTAGCCTACAAGCACAGCCAGCATCGAGGTGGAAGGGACTATGTTCAGGTTCATGGATCATTCTGAAAGAGTGAACTGAGAATGCAGGACTATTTCACAATGCCCAACGAGGACTACAAGACTCGAACATTGAAAACCTGCTAATACAAGACTCGTGGACTCTTAATTCCTGTTTAAGTAGACTCTTGGTATGTCACATTCCTGATTATACTGCCAAGAAGCAATGTAAGTAATTTTATGTTTTTCTGACTTTCCTGCTGTAGAGCAAGTCCATTTTTATTAATTAATGCTTACTCGAAATGAAGTCAATATTTTTTTTATGTGCTACTAAATTCTAATTTTATACAAAATTCAACCTGGTGCATATTAGCGGTTTTAATTTTTGTCTTGACTGTAACCTAGAGCAATACGTTTGTAAAGGGTGCAAATAAGTGCTGAGCCAGCTTATCTAAAGTCACAGATAAATGCATTTTGTTCTGCCAGTATAAACAGTATAATCATCATCCCCCTTTTTTACATGGGGTCAGAATGCAGTGTCAACTGTTGCCATCTCTCTCTATTCAATGCCACTCTCCTACCTTCCACACACATACCTGACTGTTGCAGGTCTTCTCTCATACAATCCATCTACTTCTTTGCTGGATGCCCTCATTTCCTATTGCCTTCTGTCTGTCTCAAGTTGCCTTCAACAAGACTGTCTTCTGCTTTTCTGCACATGTGCTTGAACCAACGTAATCTGTTCTCTTTGACCTTTTCTGTAACTGGAGGTGCTCTGCCTTCTGCTCTTATGTCCTCGTTTCTTTGTCTGTCCCACAGTGTGCATCTTACCACCTCTAGCTTCCTCAATTGCTCTGCCTTTTCTGCCCAAGCATCTGTACCATACAGTAGTGCTGGTTGCACCACTGTTTTGTACACCTTACTTTTCAGCTTCCTTGGCATTCACTACCTGACACTCTGTGCCAGTTGGTTGCAATCCTTCTAATTCAAGCTTTTACCCTTCTCATTCAGATTTCTCTTCTTTTCAGCTACCCTTCCAAAGTATGTGAAGCTGTTAATCTAATTCCACTATTAATCTATTCTACTATTTTCCAATCTATCTCAATTCTCAGCTTCTTCTGATTTCCCTATTTGTTGCCATTCTACCCCTCTTGTCTGTACACAGTTTCATCCCATGTGCCTTCAGTTTTGTATTCCATTCCAATATCCTTTGCTGAAGTTCTTGCTCATAGTCTGCCTATAATGGTCACATAGTCTGCATACAGCAAATTTGGTGATCTGTCCCCTTCAACCTGTTTGCTGATGTTGTCCATCACCAGAATGTACAGCAGTGAGCTCAGAGCTAAACGTGATGCATACCCACTCCTAGTGGGATCCCCTCTGTGAGACCCAGATCTGTTGATAATGGAGTCATTGGGTCCTTGTACATAGCTTGCAATAATTCTGCCAGTTTCCAGGACTTCAAACCACTACAGGACTGCCCAAATCAAATTTCCTGGGACCTCGTCTTGTGCCTTCGCCAGTCTAACAATGCCCAATTGGAATATTTCCTTATTTCTACCTTCTTCGCGGGTATCGGCCTCACTGCAAACATTGGATCAGTTGTGTCAGAACTTCTCATCTCCCATCTTACTTTCTACTATTCTGTGTATGTGATCATCAGTCACCCTCTCCAGAACTTTCATACAATGTGACAGGAGTCTGATACTTCTGTACTGCCCACTGTTGTGAATGCCCCCTTCGTTCTTGAACAATGGCAGTAGTATGCTTATTCTCCAGTCATCTAGGATACACCTTTCTCTCTCTACTGCTAGGAGTATGCTCAGAAGCAATTTTTTCCCTATATCACCCAACATCTTTATCACATCTCCTGCTGTTTCCCCCCTTGCTTTATTTTCTTTAGTGCTGTTCTTACTTCAAGTGTGGGCTCCTCCTCTTCTCTCATCATAGGCTGTGTATGGGTCAGTACAGCTTCTCTTTTTTTTTTTCTTCATTCAGGAGTTGCTGGAAGTACCCCTTCCATCTGCCTTTGATGTCTGTGGACTGGTTAGCAGGTTGCTGCTGGCATCCCTTGTGAAGGGTGTTTGACTATCTTCTTTTATATTTCTGTCTTTGTCTTGCAGCTTGATATAATTTCTCTGCACCATTTATGGATTCACTTTCCAGAAGTTGGCAGAGTGCCCCTGATGCCTTGTTCTTCGCTACTGCAACTCCTTTTTTATCCTCTTTGTTTGCCAACCAGTATTCCTTCATAGCCTTTTCTATCTCCCACCTTTTCCTTTGCTCCTTTCTTTTGAGGACTTCTGCATTCCACCACTGGCTTTCCTTGTTACTTTATTTCCATACCTGGCTCGGCCACATATCTATTCTGTAGTCCTCACACATGCTGTTTTGAGATGCTGCCATTCTTCTTCAACTCCACCTATTTCTTCCTCTTCTTTAATTACCAGAGCTTTGAGTAATGCTTTCAACTGTTGTGCTTTCCCACTAGTCAACTTCCAAGTCTTCATCCTGATCTCTGTTGACCTTAGAACCTTCTCTAACCGTTGTCTGTTGCAACCAGTGGTTTATGCTGTTGAAGAATGTTTCACTGGGGGATGACTTTGCAGTCATTGATTTACCCCAGCACCCTTTCCTTACTAGGAAGAAGGGTACCAGAGTAGCATGTTGGCCACTCTTGTAAGTGATCTTGTAACCGTCTCTCTTTTTGAACCATGTGTTGGTTACTATCAAGCCATTTTCTAGACAGAAGTCTAGAACGACCTTTCCTTCTTTACTCCTGCTGCCCTTCCCATGTGGACCCAGGCAGTCCTCATATCCTGTTCTGTCACAGTATGTGCATTCAGGTCACCCTTTATCAAAAGCAATTTATGTTGTCCTGCTTTATCTAGGAGATCCTGCAACTACTGCCTGAATGTACTCTACCTCAATATCACAATCATGTTGTGGGGCATAGGCTGAGATTATGATTACTTCCCTATTATCACAAGCCCAATGTCCATTCCCAAACACATTAAATAAAAATGACTTGGCTTTTCCGTCATATAGTAAACTTTTTCTCAACAAAAAGTTCACAGATGCACTAACAACACGTCCAGTATTCAATTTCTTTCAAAGCACCTAAGACGGAATTCTTTCTAAAAAACAAGTTTTCCACATAAAAATAATTTTTCAAAGGAAAGCTTGTTCAAAGCAGATTTATCTACCCAGCTTGAAGACTGCAGCTGATTTCCAGAATACCGGTGACTACCAAAAAGGTGTTTGTTTTGGTGGCAAAAAAATCTGAAGCTTTTAGCATTCCTGTTATCCTCTTGTCTTTTACAATGGACCACCATCCAACAGAGGAAGCACATGAAAGGTGCCCAAAGCTTTGAGAAACTGGCTGGTGCAGGAGGGGCAAACACACATCTTAGACTACTGTGATAGTGATGCACACATGAACATCTGGTATTACTTGAGAGAGACTAGTTTGCTCTTTATAAGGCATAGGTGTTCAGCTATGAACCCTACGAAGTTGCTTATTCAAGTATGACATCAGCCAACCATACTTTTGCAGATTTATTGCTCCAAAGTAGAGGAGTCTTCACCTGGAATAAGTTATAGCAATTTGATAATTTTTAAAGAGTTTGCCCTATTATTGGCTCTGGTATGATCTGAATGTTTTCCCCAATGCACTTAAAATATAATTTTATCTTAATCATCTAATGTATTAATGCTGTATGATACAGCTAACTTTGCAAAATGGACTATTCGTTATCATAAGTACTTATGACTGACAACCATAATCGTACTGACTACAGGATGCACCAGGAACAGCTCTGTATTCCCATATGGGGTTTCCAGTAATGATATTTCAATCAAGTTGATTTCGATATTCTGCATCAACAGAACTATTTGGAGGAAAAGGTATATCTCGCAGAGGATACCAATGCTCTGGAATAGACACCCCATCCACATAACACAAAGTTCATCCCTGTCCATATTCAAGCGCAACATGCATTTATGGATGGAAAACAAAAAATTACCTGAGAACTGCTCCTGTACTACTAATGGACACAGGCAAATCCTAGATGCTCTATCTCATGCATGGGTCCCCTTAAATTATCCATATTTTGATCCCAGTTATTCTCATTAGGGTAATATATAAATTATCAGCAATGGGATGGGTAAAGCCAATCTCTAACTAAATGAGACAAGTTATTTTGAGCACAAAAAGGGAACTGGCTAGGCTAAAAATGACCCCCTAAGGGCAGCTGGCCTAGTACTTACTTACAAGCCTATTATTGTTGGACAGTGTGTTGCTTTGTTATTACAAAATGAAGGATGGTCCAGGTACACATTCATGCTTCTTACAGAAATAAATAACAGTGTCAGCTGTGCCAAATTTGTTCTCATTTTCCTATTCCTCTCATATTATACTAAGACTCCTACAGTTTTGGACAAGTTCATCTCAATATCACATCATCTCAACAGAAGTAATACTTATGAGGAAAGTACAGTTGTGCAATTTTTGCTTACGGTAATAAAGATGCGCACATAACTCACTGTTGCAGTAGCCTTTTGGGTATGTGGGTTGTATCCTGCCCAGGATACAACAAATGCTTCACAAAGCTTTGGCTCCCACCTAGACCTTCACTCTGACTGATGACTGGTCAGCTCAATGAGGGAAATCATCAAAGTGAAGCAGTCTTCTGGACATTCTTGCTCATACAGAGAAAGCAGCATACTCACACCAAACAATCTTCAGAACTTTTTTGCCCAAACAAGGAAAACAGTGTACTTATCCCAAACATCTAAAAGACAAACAGAAATCAATAACGTTATATCCCAATAACCAACTATATAGAGGAGGAGGAAGAGGATGGTAAGTGACTGTGGTTACTGCAGCAGTGAGGAATTTGAATATCTACTGTTATGTTAAGTGCAACCTACACAGCTATATACAATGTTCATCCTTCTCACTGCTGCAGTAGCCTTTCAGGAATATGGGTCAATTATCAAAGCCTATCCAACACAGGAAGAGGAAGGATAAGGATCCAAGAGTTATGGATTTCAAAGATGGCTGCACAATGATTAACAGCTTAACTTTAACTCTCCCAGTGTGAAAACAGAAACTGGAAAATAGCCAGTGATCTTGTCAGCCTCAGTAAAATCCACTTATTGGATAGTAAGTGCACAGCCTGAATGCCAGCAAAAAAAATTAAGAAAGTCTAAACAAAAGTCAAGCGGGAAAGGTGAAAGGAAAACACTAACTGGGAAGATATCTGCAGCTGTTCAACAAAAAGCAGTTTAAGCTCCAGCTTTGGTGCAAGACATGCATTCCAGTAATGCAAAGAAAACAAGTCAAAAGTGGTCAGACCTGATTAAAGTAAATGAAACACTTAAAGTATATCACCTCAAACAAAAGACTGTAAAAAATGGAAGAAGCTCTAAGCAGATATTCAGAGGAGCTGATAAAGCTGTAAACATCAGAGGTCAAAATGAAGGAAGGGCTGGCTGAATAGGAGATTGCTAAACAAGAAATGCTACAAAAATGGTAAAATAGAGCAAGTGGGGAAAAATAAAATATATGTACTCACCATAACTATGCAGCTGTGTTGTCTGTTTTCATCCCTCCCCAACTAATGGGGTTTTAGATTCCACTTCAGACACTTCTAAAGACCTGACTTCATAGCTCAAGCTCCTTCCCTTACCCTTAATCCTCCTCAGCAACAACATTATTCAGATGGAGTTTGCCCTCCCTTCATTCAATAGTGTGTGTACAAAAAGCTATGATATAGAAAAAAATGTTATAATATGTTAGGGAATAACAATCGATAACTGTAGGAACAAGGAGAGAACAGCTGGAATTCAGCAATCGGTCAAGCAAGATACTTAGTCCAAAGACCAAACTAAGAGCCTTGAAAGATAGGAAATAATTGGGAAACTGGAAGGGGAAAGGAGGGAGGGAGGGGAACTTGAGGAAGGATGAAAACAGATAACACAGATGTATAGTTATGAGTACATAACTTTTATATCTGATGTTGTCCTTTTCTTCCATTACTCAACTGATGGGGCACAGGGCCCCAGCTAGAGAAAACCCAGGATTGTCCTCAAGAAGAAGGATATTCTGGAGCACAGTGAAGCCAAACGCTGTTCTGTTCATAGATAATATGTCCAATTTGCAGTGCACAACAAAGGTATGCGAGTAAGGCTAAGTTGCAGCTCTATAAATGTCATCTAGAGAATTCCTAGACCAACAGGCAGAAGATGTGGCCACCAATCTGGTGGAATGAGCCTTAGGAAGTATTGATCCAGTTTTGTTGTACACAGTCAGTAAGCCACTTAGCTAAAGTCACCTTCAAGACAGAATTCCCTAGTTTGGCTATGGAAAAGGAAATAGTTGGCCTGATTTTCTGAAATCTTTTGTTCCGTGGATATAGAATCAAAGTTGTCTATGTACATCTAAAAGATGAAGCATGTATTCTCCTTTATTGGAACAATTTGTAAATAAATTTTTGCAGCTATCTTAGATACATAGAAAAATTTGAGCGGAGACAGACCCTGTCCTAATGAAATATTAGATATGGTGGTTTAGTTGATGGGTCTAGAGTTCGGATACTCATCTGGCTGAAGTGACTGCAACCAGGAAAATGTTTTACTATGATGAAACTTGGAGTGAGATTTCTTAAGTAGCTCAATATAGGAAGGTTTATTATTTAGCAAGCAGCATGATGCTGTGGGTGCTGGCAGTATATTCATAAGAGAGGCAAGCCTTCAAATTTAATAGGTATCTATACAACTTTCAAGTAGAGTCAGTGTGCTAAAGGAGATGATTGTCATTAAATAAGAAGCAGTTTGTGCACTGCCTCTGGGTGCTTTCTGCTAATAGGCTAGCAATGAACAGTTTAAATACAGACTGAGGTCCCATGGTTGTCTGTGTACACATGCCAAGTTAAATGGAGAAATAGCTAGACAGACTTCCTGACATGAGGATCTAAATTAAAAATATAATATTAAGGAAGGATAAGTACTTTACCTGGAGCACTTGTAAACTGCTATGTATTTATTTCCCCTACCTATCTGGAAAAAAAAGAATTGGATGGGGTGGGGTGGGAGTCCTTTAGCAACATAACTGGCATACTAGTGAGTTACAGAATCTGCAAGCAACAATAGAAGTGTCTAATCAAGTAAGTCTTAACTAGTGTTAAAGGGAATGGCTTGACATCAAATATGGTAGCGCGGTTAGAACATGGACAAGATACAACCCACATTTATCTCAAATGACTTGTACTTCTGGAGTGCAAGGCTGCAGTCCACAGTCAGCCAGTGGAGCACTGAGGTTCACAGATTACAGTAACAGCTAGTAAAGCAAACTACTAATCAACAGATAGGTTACATTTCTCCTGGGGTCAAGATTGCATCCAGGACACAGCCAAGTTTCTCAAGCAACTCACTATACAACACAATCACATTTACACTTGCAGGAAAAACAAAATAAAAAGCATTGTAATAGGTAAAAATAAAATCCCCAAGTCAGCTACACAAGATGCAGTTAAGTTCTTTCTCTTCCAAAGCAACTCAAAATGCAGCAGGAATGTGAATAAAACAGTACAGTACATGTTATGAATTACTCCAACTGCAGTAATTAAATTTAAAACATTTAAATAAGTAAATAAGCAAAAAAGTTTACTATTAACACTAAAGTACAAAATATAAATTAGATCATGTATTCAAAACACTTACAAATGCTAATGGAAAACAATTACAGCAAACTAATTTAACAATTATCAGTTGAAATCAACTGAACTAATCACTTGTGGTTGTCCAGTTCAGTTCCTGGTTTAGTCTGCAAGGGAAAGAAATGTACTGTCAAATAAAACAAATTTCCCTGGATCTTAAAGCATTTATACCTTTGTCTCTCCATCCCAGTTCTTATGAACACTACCTGACTTCAAATTAACAATAATTTGAATTTTGACACTAAGTAATTATGTTGGATTTGATGAAAAAAGAAGTTATGTGCTCACCATAATGTGCCATCTGCGTTGTCCAGTTTCATTCTTTCTCACCTCTTCTGAGGATCAGATCTGAACCCCGTCACTTTTACTAGCTTGTGATTCACTGAAAACTTTCGAGCTCCTCCCTTTCCCACAGTGCCCTAGTCTCTCAATACATCAGATCTTGTTTGCTGCCTCTAAATCTGTACAACATTAACAATGAATAAATTATTAAGATAACATGCACAGCTTAGGGACTCAAAGAAACTAAGTTCCTTTAGCATTCTCAATCCTTCCAAAATTCAATAAGGAGGGGATTGGTGGGAGGGTAGTTGAACAATGAAAAATGATAACATAGATGGAATGTTATGGTGACTACATAACTTCTGTATATGATGTAATTTTTCACTCGTTCAACTCTTAGGACAGAGTCCCCAGCTACCTAAACCTCAGGAGGAATCTAAGAATATTCCTGAGTACCACTGAACTAAATGCTGCTTTGCCCCTACAGATCAGATCCAATTTGTAATAAGCAATAAAGGTAGGCGGATTAGCCCAAGTTGTGACTGCACAAGTATCATCTAGAGAAGATCTAGACAAAAAAGCTGAAGAAGCTATGGATCTTATGGAATGTGCTCTTGGAGGTTTGAGCAAAGACATGCCCAATTTATTATAAACAATTTATTATAAACAAAGGTAACAGAAATCAGTCAACCATCTAGCTACTGTTGCTTTAGAGACCGATTTACCCAATTTTGAATCTGAACAGTCATTCTGTTTTTCTAAAATCTTTTGTTCTATGTAAATAAAAATGTAATTGTCTGTGAACATCCAATAGTTGTAGTAAATACTCTCCTTTGTTTGAAAAATTTGGAAAGGAGAATGGCAGATTGATAGTTTGACTGATACTGGATTCTGACACCACCTTAGGAAGAAAGGAAGGATTAGCTGTAAAGGACACTATATCTTTATGAAAAATTAAATAAGGGGGTTTAGAAGAGAACGTATATAATTCTGACTCTCCTGGCAGATGTAATAGCTACTAAAAATAGAGTTTTCCACATCAGAAATTTTAGCTCAATTTTGGCTGAAGGCTCAAATGGGGACTGTGTTAGAGCTTGCAAAATTACATTTATATCCCAAGGGGGAGCAGAATCTTTAACCAGAGGTCTAATGAGAAAAGTTCCTCTTATAAAAGCTGTACAAAATTTGTAAGATGCGGGAGATGATTTACTGCTATATGAAAAATTTGAGATGACAGCTGTCTTTTCCAATTGCTTTTGTAAAGTTTCCTATAGGAAAGTTTGTGATAGACCAGGGAAGAGAGCCTGGGCTGTCTAGAAATCAACAGAACTGAAGAAACCATGCGGTTTATTTTAGGCCTTGAATGTCTGGGTGAATCAAGTTCGTTGGGTAAGACAGAAGGTCTGAAGTGGGAGCCAGAGACCATGGCGGATAGATAAGAAGAGACCAGAAGAAGGGAAACCATATTTGTTGAGGCCAATAAGGAACAATGAGCATTACTGTGCTCTTCAATCAAGATGCTTTCTGAAGAAATTTGGAGATCAGGGGTAATGGAGGACATGCATAAAGGAGACTGGTGGGCCCAGTTGTGAATTAGAGCATCTCTTGGTGACTTCCCCAGTGGGGGGATGAAGGCATAGAACCTGCTGCACTTGTTTTTGAGAGGGGATGTGAAAAGGACACAGCACAGGCGACCCCATAGATTAAATATTTTTTCTGCCATGTTCATGTTGATCTGCTCAACTTCTCTACAATCACACTGGATTTCACCAGAATGTGCTTTGCTATCAGAAATCAACTAGAGATCACCCACTGCCACACACTCAAAGCTTCTTGACACAGTGGATAACATCTGGTTCTCCCTTGTTTGTTCACATACAAGGCCACTGACATTGTCTGTTTGCATCTCAATAGTCCTGGTGGGGAGTGTGTCTTGGAAGGCTTGCAAAGCTAGGACAGTTCTCATTTCCAGGACACAGATATGCATGTTGGCCTATTTGGGGGCAGCACGTGCCTTGGACTGTCCTTTCCAGAAGAAAGCAGCACACCCCCACCCCATCTGAGAGGCATTCATGGTCACTATAGCCTTGAGGTGGGTGAGAACATAAGGGCGCTCTTCTTGCACTTGGCTGGAGTGTATCCACCATAGGAGATAAAAATAATTCAGATCTGCAAAAATTATCTGAGTGGACAATGGGTAGTGAAGAACAGACCATTGAGTTGCTAAAGTCCATTGAAGAATTCTCATGTAGTATCATGACAATTAAACTATGATAACTGCCACTGACATGGATCTTAAAGTCTGAAGAATTAAATGAACTGAAGGATGAATTTTCGATGGTCTTTCTGACCTGGAATTGAATATTCTGAACTTGTGACAAAGGGAGATATGCTGTTTGTATGATCGTATTTAATGTGCCAGCTATGAATTTGCATTGTCTGTGTTGGTTCCAGATGAGATTTTTTTTTTTTTTGTGGTTGATTGAAATGCCCAAGTGGGAGTATAACTGGAGTATGTAATCCCAAGCCTGGATAAGCTGTTGGCTGGTTGGAGCAGTGATAAGACAGTTATCTACATATAGAAACACCTGGAATCCCTGCAGTCTCAAATGATCTGCCACTACTGCCATACACTTGGCAAACCCACTGGGGGCTATGGTGAGACAAAGAGCAGAGCTCTGAAATGCTCCCAGCATGAAGCACAGGTATCTTCAGATTGCCTGTTCATTTTTACATGATAGTACACATCCTGAAGATCTACCAAGCACAGCCAATCATCCTTGTGCAGAAAAGGCAGAATGGCCTGAACTGTGATCATCTGAAACTTCATGTATTGAACTAACTGATTTAGGTTGCGAAGATCCAAAATTGTTCACCAGTCCCCTGTTTTCTTTGCCACTAAAAAGAATCTTAAATAAATTCTGGACTCTTTCTGGTCTGGGGGAACCCCTTGGATGATTATTTTCTAATAACTTGTTTATTTCTAGTGCTGGTGTTTTCTTCTGACAAGACAGAACATCAGGGACTATCT
>NC_056737.1:1910077445-1910189945 GCF_019279795.1 Protopterus annectens
GCCATTGTGTAAGTAACAGAAACGAATGCAGTGGCCTAACCATTTAGAAATACTCTGCTTTGAGATAGGCTTTCCTTGTGATCCTGCAGCATATGCCACTAGTAATTGCTCTGTCTTCCTGAAAGCTTTGGTTCTATCCAAGTAGAATCTAAGTTGTCTGTGTACATCCAAAGAATGCAGAATTCTCTTCCCCTTGTTCTGCGGATTTGGGTAAAAGGTTGGCAGATGGATGGCTTGATTAAGAGCCACACTGGACACTACTTTAGGCATAAATGTTGGGTTTGTCCTCAGGAAGACCCTGCCTGGATGAAAAATGATGAAAGGTTCCACAAGCATGAGCGCCTGTAGCTCTGAAACTCGTCTTGCAGAAGTAATTGGTAAGAGCAGAGCTATTTTTCAAGACAGAAACTTCACATCAGCAGTAGCAGCTGGCTCAAAAGGAGGCAGGATGAGCTTTTCCAAGACAGAGTTGAGGTCCCATACAGGTATTGGCAGTCTCCTTGGAGGCCTTAAATTTCTGGCTCCTCTGAGGTACTGCTTTAATAAAGGGTGATAAAAAAGTGGTGGCTCTGTATTGTAATGCGCCGAAATGGCAGAGGCATGAATTTTAATTGATGAAAAAGATAGGCCTTTGTCCAGCATCTCAGTTAAGTATTGCAAAATCTGAGGAATATTTGGCACCGCTGTATCAGTTCCTTGTGCCTGGTTCCAGGCACAGAATCTCTTCCATTTTCCAGCATAAGACTTTCTAGTACTAGGCCTTCTGGCTTCCAGAATGACATCCATCACAGCTTTACTGAGAGGTGTTTTTTGTATGACTACATTATCCGCCATGATGCCAAGTTTAATGTCCTGAGTTGGCTGTGCATGATCTGATTGTTTTGCTGGGACAGTAGTCTAGGTATTTGAGGTATGTCCAAGCTGGGTATAGAGAAGTTTCTTCGTACTGGATACTAGTACTAGCATGGCCAGTCTGGGGCAATCAGTATCATCTTTGGCTTCTCCTGTCAGACCTTTAGGAGCACCTTGGGGAGGAGAGGCAGTGGAGGAAAGGCATATATTGATAGGTTTTTCCAGCTGAATGATAGGGTGTCCACTTTCCATGCTTGTCTGTGAGAAGTCCTTGTGCAGAATCTTTTTAGTTTGTAATTGAAAGGGAAGGCAAATAGATCTATGTCCGGGCATCCCCATTTCCTTGTTATGCTGAAGACTTGTGGATCCAGCTTCCACTCGTGGGGATCCATGAGGTTTCTGCTTAGTTCGTCTGCCAGAGTATTTTCCTTTCCTGGCAGGAATTGTGCCTGCAGATGTACTTGGCAAGTCAAACCTGTGTCCCACAAGGTCATGGCTAGTCTGCAAAGGGGGTAAGAATGTGTTCCCCCTGCTTGTTTATGTACCACATGACTGCGGTGTTGTCTGTTTTTATCAGTAGTTGTCCCGGATGAAGTAGGTCCTTGAAGGCTGTCAGGGCATTTTGAACAGTTAACATCTCTTTTTGATTGATATGTAAATGCATTTGGTTTGAGGACCATGTGCCCTGAATGCATCTTCCTGCCATGTGGGCTCCCCAGGCATAGTCTGATACATCCGTTGTTAAGTGTCTGCCTGGCTGGAGGTAATATGAATGGCTGTCCCTTGTTCTGGTGACAAGCCTTTGCCCACCATCGAAACTCCTGTTGCAGGCAGGGAATGAGAGTAATGACTGTTCCCAGGCTGTGGCAATGTTGAGTCCAAACACTTTTCAGTACCACTGAAGTTTCCTCATACGCAGTCTTGCATATGGAATTAGTAGGATGCAGGATGCAGGATGCCATGAAGCCCAAAGCCTGCAGAATTTTTCTTGCAGATAACTGGGCATTTGTTGCCAACATTTTGAAATAGGTAGTCGGTTGCCTTTGTTTGTCTGGCGTGAGATAAGCCATCTGGACAGTTGTATTCAAGCTTGCATCCAGGAATATTCTCTCTTGTGAGGGTACTAGTTTTGATTTCTTTTTGTTGACTGTGTACCCTAGGCATGTTAGAAGTCTTTTCACAAACGCCAGATGTTGAAGAAGAATGTCCTTGTTCTCTGCTTGAATGAGACAGTCGTCCAAGTAAAGGATATATTTGTATTCCTCTTTGTCTGCAGAATGCAATTACTGGTGCCAGGCACTTTGTAAAGACCCTGGGTGCAGTAGATAAGCCAAAGGGCAGTGCAGAGAATTGATAATGCATTGAGCCAGCCTTGAATCTTAGGTATCTTCTCTGCATGATTGCCTGACTGGAACTTGCAGGTATGCCTCTTTTAGGTCTAAAGTCACAAGCCAAGCATTCTTGCCCAGCATGGGCAGAAGCTGCTGCAAAGTCAACATTTTGAATTTTGGAATATCCAGGTAAGTGTTCAGAATAGATAGGTCCAGTATCAGCCTCCAGGCCTGGTCCTTTCTGGATACCAAGAACAGTCTTGAGTAAAATCCTTGTCCCTGCTCTTGCTCTGGTACTTGCTGAATGGCCCCCCATGTCCATGAGGGATGAGACTTGTTTTTGTGCCTCTGCCTATTGATTTTTTGGCAAATCTGGCCAGCCGTTTGCCTTTGGCAGAGTATGGAAATGGAACTTGTAGCCTTGTGACACTATGTTTAGAACCCACTTGTCCTGGGTCATGATGTGTCAATTTTGAACAAAAAGTGCTAATTTTCCCCCTAAGGGTAAGTGCTTGGTGCAGGCAGGGGGAAGTCATTGGGACTGTTTTCTGTATGTTTGTGATCTATCTTCTCCAGCTTTGGAGGTAGAAGCACCCCATTGCTTGGGCCTATAAGAACTTTGCGCCTGGGATCTGCCCCTAGGGCGTCTGGATCTGCCCCTTTGAGGCCTGTCTGACATAGGAAAGAACCAATTTTTTGTAGGCCAGTGTCTACTAAACCTAGGTGGCTGTACTTGTAGAAAGTCTTTGATAGTTTGCATAGATTTAGCTTTGTCCTCCATTTTCTTTAACACCTCTTCTGCCTTACCACCAAACAAAGTATCACGTTGCAAAGGTGCATCTAGTAATTTAGCTTTAACATGATCAGGCAGATTTTGTTCCTTTAACCAAGCATGCCTCCTAATTACAGAACCCGTACCAGCGGCTCTGCAGGAGGCCACCAAAGAATCAAAACCACATTGCAAAGTATGTTATCCAACTTGTTCTGCTGCATACAATAAATCATGCATTTCCTTCTTTTCTGCACATTCAGAATTTAACATTTTCTGTTTAAGCAATCCCATGACATGTTGCCGATACTTAAGCATATGAAATTGACAGTTTAAGTCCCTTATAGCCAAAGTTGCAGGTGTGTAAACCTTTTTTTCCCCATCTATCCAGTGCCCTTGAATCTCTGTCAGAGGGGGTTGGGTTTTTTTTGCAGTGGAAGACTCCCTTTGGACCCTGTGAAATAGTTTTTGGGTCAGCAGCAGGGTTTTTAAAAAGAAATTTGTGCGAGTCAGGAACCCTGTAATATGTCAAGCTTAACAGGAGCTGGGGGCAAGGAGTCAGGGGTCAGACTAGACACCGAAAACACATAATCTACAATGTCTAACACAGATGGAATGGCTAGAGGCCTGTGCTGAGGTAGTAAAAGAAAATCCCTGAGCCTCTTTTTAGATTCAGAAAAATCTTGGCTCTCCCAGTGGAAATGCTCTCTCATGGTATGCAAGGTTTCCCCAAAAGTAGTCCTCAGGAGGAGATTTTGAAGGTATAGATTCTTCAGCATCAGAATCCTCATAGGGGGGAAGAGAATATTCCTGATCAGAAGAGGAATCAGAAGAAATAGAAACCTCATCTGAAGATTCATAGTCAGTGTCTTGCCTAGGCCTCTTATCAGGTGGGGGATGGGAACCCCTGATCAAGGTAATTAAGTCCTCAGCCATTTTGAGCATCTGTTTTTTGGGCATAGAGGCCTGTCCACTTGGCTCTTGAGTTTGTTTCCTTGCTTTAGAAGGTGTTTTAGTCTTTGAAGCTGAAGTTGTTTTAATGTAAAGATGTTTAGGTCTGAATACACCCTCAGAAGCCAGTACCTGCTCAGCGGCCCCAGACCCATCTGAGGGATTAGCGTCTGAGGCTCCAATACCTTGCGTATCCAGCGGCATGGCCAACTCCACGTGGGAGTCTGTAGCGGCCTGCGACTCTAAAGTAGCGGGCGTCAGCACCTCACTGAGAACCGGTGACTGGCTTAGGAGAAGCTTTGTCATCGGTTTTGGGCCTCGGATGTTTTTCTCTATCCTTTTCTTTGCGTTTTTTGTCAACTCCGGTAGTCGGATGGCTATCAGACGACATTTCAGGGTAATTAAACTGGCGTCCATAAAAAGTTTAAAGCAAAATCATACCGACGCTTACCCCAACAGGGTACTTAGCTTTATTGAAGACTTCGGATCTGAAACTCAAACAAGAATATCTCAGGAGTCGGCCGACTGGCACTTGCGAACCACTTCTGCTTCGGGCACCACACGGCAAGAAAGACTGAAGAAAATGGCATTGGCTGCTTCTTTTATACCCATGATGACCTGACGTCAGGGGAAGGGGCGACAGCAGCCTTTGCAGGACCCAAGACTTTGGAATTCAGGCCGGCTGAGGGCAACCTGCCAGCAGGATTAGCAAAATGTAATGACTGCAACAGTGAAACACGAAGAACATTTCAAAATATCCGTGCTTCAATATTTTGAATTGCATGCTTCTGCCAGTTTCGAAAATGTGAGTTTGCGGCTTTGTAAGTACAAAATACTGCAATTCGAGATTTCAGTATTTCGAATTTACAAAGTGGACCCACACACACACATATATATATATATATATATATATATATATATATACACACACACACACACACACACACACACACACACACACACACACACACACACACACACACACACAGATATATTCATATTTTTGGAAAGCAAAAAATAAAAAAAAGCAAAGAATGTTATATAATGATGTACTAAGAGTACAGAAAGGAAACTTCCACCAATGGCAAACTATATAGTGCACTAGTACTTGAAAATTTAGAAAGACTTTAAAGAAGATCAGAAACAGGGAGGAAGCATAACAGAAGTTCAGTATAAAGTAATTAGCAAAAAAAAAAAAAAAAAAAGTCTATTGGAATAACGCACGATACCCAGTAAACACTACTAAGCTTGAGAGCAGAAGCACTGACCACGGCTGTATTCTAAGGCAGCAAAAGAGATCTGAGGTATGGGAGGGACTAGGGCATTATGGGAAAGGGAGAAGCTCAAGAGCTTTTAGTGAATCACAAAGCTGGTAAAAGCAGCCAAGTCAGATCGGAGGATCAGATGCGAACCCAAGGGTTGAGGAACGAATGAAACTTGACAACATTAGATACTTATTTTTAATATTCCTATAACGTTATTTCAATCAAACTTTCTCTTGGCTTCTCCAAAAATGATTTCCAACATTTATACTTTAGTACTAACCATAGTAATTAAAACTGCATACAATTTACTCACTGTTACATGTACCAAATCTTCTGTTATCAGTAGATTACATGCACTACAACAACCACAACTGTTCCTCATAGTATTTTGCTAATATCTGATACAATTAATGACTATAATCATCATATTTGCTACCATGGCTCCCCCCAGAAAAGGAGGTAATAAAATCTGTTCGGTATATTTTCCCTGACTTTAGATCTTTAAACATCATAGGCCAGAACTGTTTAATAGCCTTTAATAATTCCACTGAAAAGCCATCATACTGCAAAATTAAATATGGTTTGTCTAAACTTTTACTCCATTACTGTTATTTACACCACTGATATTTAAAAAATTCTGCAAGTGCGAACCAAGTCATGTCCAGTTTACTTACATTCCTGCCAATATGCTTTTATAACATCTTCAATTACATAACCCTTTGTGGGTGTGGGTAAGGACTTTCAGTTTGTTACAAATCTGTATGGCTGTTAAAAATTCCCCAAATTGCAATGACGAAATTGGGGGCCTAAAGTGGTGACAATTTTCAAGCAGAATGTTTGAGTTTTTCCTTTTTTTAATACAACCATTATACTAGATGGTATACTTTATGAAATCCAAAAGTCAGTATTTTTATAAACAAAATAACATTTTAAACCAAATATGTTGACTTTTAGACTACTAAATTCATGAAATTCATCATCATTGCATTGCATACAAAATACCATAAATATAAAATATTTTAAAAAGTTGTATTAGGCATATACTGAGTGTCAAATAATCTCAGTCAAATCTGTGTAAAAAGATCAGGCAATGCTGAATGCAGTAGTAGACCACAAGTAAAACAGTACAGCACATTTTAAGAATTAATCCAAATGCAGTAATTAAACCTTAAACAATTAAATAAGAAAATAAACAAGTTAAATAAGTAACTTCCCTGGTGGGCAACAGACTTGGCAGTTTGGCCAAGTCCTGTAATAATCAATCACAAAAGGAGACCTGTTCCGCAACTCTGTGAACCCCAACCAGAGCGCAGAAGTAGACAGGTCACAGCAATTTAAAACAGAAAGAAAAGCTTATCAGCCATTCAACAGATAGCAATGTTCCTCTTTTGCGATCACAATTTCGCTCAAGCTACAATAGTGTTTTATTTTTTCTTTCTTGCACAAAGTAATTCAGCTGGTAGCATGTACAATCTCTCTTTTATTCTTGCAGTAAAAATAAAATGAAAAACACTGCAGTAGTTACAAATAAAACACTCTAGTCAGCCACACAAGATACTGCAAAGTTTTGCTCACAAAGCAATCTGGAATTCAGGAATAGTCACTGATAAACAGTACAGCACCTTTTTTATGATTTAATCCAATTGAAACAAATTAATTTAAATTTAAACCATTAAATAAGTAAATGATTATAAGTAAGTCACTCCCTGCTGGTCAAAAGAATAGCAGTATGGTCAAGTCTGGTAGCTGGCAATCACAGCAGGAGATGTGATGCACAGTTCCGCATTAAAATTAAGTTATGACTGCTTAGAAGTGAGAGATTTAAATATTCTTTTTGACAAGAAATTAACAAGCAGAATTATTAAGCAGAACTAAAATTTACAGAAGTAAATGTATTATGAAATTTAAATAAATCAAGTACAGCTCAGAAAATGGAAATTCTCTTCAAATCAACATGCAAATGCAAAAATTGAACTTTATTAGCATTTGAAAGCTACAATTTCTCGGTATGCTGCGTTTCCTATACTCCAAATGTGGGCATCACGATGATGCTGGGAGAATATGGGCTCAAGTTTTCTTTTCTTTTGTGACACACAGAAAGACAGAGATGCAAGATGTTTGTTTATACTAGACATCTATCATTTTTAGCATGTCAAGAAAAATGCCTAAATAATAAAAGTGTGGCTTCATCTTTCCTGCTACTAAATGAGCACTGTAATGTCAATACTGACAGAAATTGCAGCAGCACACAACTTCTGATCTTTATTTACAGACAAACATCCAGTCTAACTGTTGTTCCTGAGTTTTTAAATCAAGTGACAGCTCCATGCTTGACAACCAGAGATCTGAATGATCCGAATCACATATTTTCTATGGTCATTTATTACAAAAGGGCTACCAACTCCTTCATTGTGTGGCAGTTTTCATTAGCATATAATGAAATACTTTCAGTGTTTGGTGACACACAGACAATATGCTGTAACCCTGAATACAGAAGTGAAAAGCTGGAAAGTGAGGAAAATACAGTTGTGTACACTTACCATAAATGTAGATGTTCGAGTGTATTCACTGTTGCAGTCATCACATTTGGGTTATCCCTTCCAAGGTAGCCCTCGACCGGCCCAAATACCAGAGGCTTAGTATTTCTGTGTCAGTTGCTGTCGCTTCAGGACTGACGCCAGGTCATCATTTGTATAAAGTAAGGCAGAACAAGCCATTACATCAGTTTTTCTTGCCCTAACCTGTCAGGAGCCCCCAAGTGGGAGCCAGGTTCTGGTGGAAGAACCCCACGAGTAGAACATAAATACCAATATGTCCCTTGTAAGGAAAGAGAAGAAGAAGAAGAAGAGGGGGGTGGAGGGAGAGAAAACAGGAATGCAACAGTGAATACACTCGAACATCTACATTTACGACTGTTACAACTGTACTATGTTCTTCACGTTTCACTGTTGCAGTCATCACTTTTGGGTTGATTCCCAAAGCTGAAGAAATGGGTGGAGGCAGTCAAGGAAACTAGGGGCTGGCTAGAATGCCCTGCAAGACTGCAAAGGCAAACCCCATCCTGGATTTGGAGAAGATAGGCAGGTGGTAATGTTTGGTAAAGGTGTGAACAGATGTCCAGGTGGCAGCCTCCAGGATGTCCCTGGTAGGGAATCCTCTAAGGAAAACTGCAGAGGTGGAGGCTGCTCTGGTGGAGTGAGTCCTGACCCCCTTGGGGGAAAGCTTTTCATGTTGTTTGTAGCAGAAATTAATACAGTGTGATATCCATTTGGAAATGGTTTGTTTGGAGATGGCTTTGCCCTCTGCCCCTGTAACAAAGCTAACCGGTAATTGATCAAACTTTCGGAAGGATTTAGTTCTGTCTAGATAGAATCTGAGCTGCCTGTGCACATCTAGATAGTGCAGGATCCTTTCCCCCTTGTTCTGTGGGTTAGGGAAAAAGGTGGGCAAATGAATGGATTGGTTGAGAGCCACACTGGACACCACCTTGGGCATGAAGGATGGGTTAGTCCTGAGGGATACCCTGTCATGCTTGCAGCTCGGAGACCCTTCTGGCTGAAGTGATGGCCAGAAGGAAAGCTGTCTTCCAGGAGAGAAATTTTAGCTGTGCTGAAGAGCCTGATTCGAAGGGGGTGAGGGTGAGCTTTTCTAACACAAACTTAAGGTCCCAAGCTGGGGTTGGTGCTCTTCTGGGTGGCCTCAAGTTGCTAGCCCCTCTTAGGAACTGTTTGATCAAAGGATGTGAGAAAGGCGGCTGTTTAGTTGGAAAATGAGCAGAGATAGCAGAGGCATGAATTTTAATAGAGGAGAAAAAGAGGCCACTGTGTACCAGGTCAGCTAAGTAATCCAGGATGAGAGGGAGGGAGGGCTGTGTCATATTGGCTCCCTTAGCCTGAATCCAGGTGCAGAACCTTTTCCATTTGTTAGCATAAGACTTTCTAGTGCTAGGGCGTCTGGCCTCACGTATAACATGTAGAACCTGTTTACTGAGGTTGGCAGATTGATCGGGGGTTAAGGAATAAGCCAAGCTGCCAAATTGAGTGTCTGCAATTTGGGATGTGTGAATTCCCTTTCCCTCTGGATCAGGAGGTTTGGAATCTGAGGAAGATGCCATGGTGGCAGTGGGGGCAGGCTGTGCAGCAAGGGGTACCAGTGCCAGTGAGGCCAGTCTGGAGCTATAACAATTGTCCTTGGTATTTCCTCCTTTATTTTAAGCAGTACCTGGGGATGAGGGGTAGTGGAGGAAAGGCGTAGACCGATAAAGTGACCAAGGGGTTGGTCAGGGCATCCACTTTCCAAGCCATGCAGTGATGCTCCTGGGTGCAAAACTTGCTGAGCTGATGGTTGGTGTTGGAGGGAAAGAGGTTGACCTTGGGGGTGCCCCATTTCTGAGTTATTAGGGCAAAGGTTCTTCTGTATGAGTTGCCACTTGTGTGGGTCCAGAAGGTTTTTGCTTAAGTGGTCTGCCAGACAGTTGAGAGTACATGGGAGGAATTGTGTTAACAGATGGTGTTACATGGCAGAGGCTGTGTGCCAAAGGGTAATGGCCAGCATGCATAGAGGGTAGGAGTGAGACCCTCCCTGCTTGTTGATGTACCACAGCAGAGTGCTGTTGTCTGTTTTGATCAGGAGAGCCCCTGGGGAGAGAAGAGGCTTGAAAGCTACCAAGGCGTGCTGGGCAGCTATGATCCCTTTTTGGTTGATGTGCAGATGTATTTGCTGTGGGCCCCATTGGCTCTGCATGCACCTGCCATCCAGGTATGCACCCCAGGCATAGTCCGATCCGTCTGTGGTGAGGGTCTGGGTGGTGGGAGGTGGTGAGAAAGGTAGTCCCTTGTGGGAGCATGCTGTTGCCCACCAAAGAAAATCTTTTCTGAGGCAAGGTATTACAGGTATAAGAGTCTCCAGGTCTTGTGTTGACACCAAAGTTTTTTTTAAGTATCATTGAAGTTTCCTCATATGCAGTCTGGCATATGGAATGAGTAGAATGCAAGATGCCATGAACCCCAGAGATTGCAGGATTTTCCTTGCAGATAGCTGGGGTGTGGTGGCTAGTTGAGAGAAGTAGGCTTGTCAGGAAAGTTTGGTTTTCTGGTGTAAGGAATCCCATTTGGGAAGCTGTGCCCAGGCTTGCTCCCAGGAATGTAATCCTTTGGGTGGGTACCTGTTTGGATTTCTTTTCATTGATTGTGTACCCTAAGGAGGTTAGTAGGGACTTTACAAAGGCAGGGTGCTTGAGCAGCTTTTCCTAGCTGTCTGTCTGAATTAGGCAGTCGTCCAAGTATGGGTAAGTCTGGATATTCCTTTGTCTGCAAAAGGCAATGGCTGGAGCCAGAGATTTTGTTAAAACTCTGGGAGCAGTCGATAAGCCAAAGGGAAGCACTGAGAACTGAAAGTGCTGAGATCCTGCCCTGAAACAGAGATTTCCTGCATGATTCCCTGATAGGAATGTGGAGATGGGCCTCTTTTAGTTCTAGGGTGGCTATGCAAGCATCCTTGGAGAGCATGGGTAGCAACTGCTGGAGGGTGAGCATTCTGAATTTTGGGATCACCATGAAAGTGTTTAGAATGGATAGATTGAGGATGGGGCACCAGGTGCCCCCTTTTCTGGGTACCAGAAAGAGTCTGGAGTAGAAACATTGGCATTTCTGTTCTGCAGGAATGTGCTCTACTGCCTCATAGAGAGAAGGGAAAGGACTTGCTTTTGCGCCTCTGCCCACTGGTTTGGAGGTAGGTCTGGGAACCCTTTTGGAGTTGGAAGAGTGTGGAAAGAAAATTTGTATCCCTGGGAAACTATTTTGAGAACCCAACAGTCGTTGATAATGGTGGCCCAGGTGCTTGTGTGAAAGGAGAGTTTTCCTCTTAGGGGTAGGTGAAGGTGGGCAGAGGGAGGGTGTGGGAAAGGGGAGTCATTGTCAGTTCTTTCCATAAGGGGGTGGCTTAGAACTCCCTGGTTTTGAAGTGGAGGTAGTCCACTGCTTAGATCTCTGCATTCCCTGTGGCTGCTGCCTGGGGGTCTGGTCCCCCAAGGTCTGGGCTGAGCTGGTCTGGTGGGAGCAGAAAAGGACCAGTACTTGGTGGGACAATGCCTACTAAACCTGGGTGGCTTGACCTGTAAGAAATTCTTAACTGTCTGCATAGATTTTGCTTTTTCTTCCATCTTTTTTAAGACCTCTTCTGCCTTAGTGCCAAATAACTTGTCTTTGTGCAAGGGGGCATCCAACAATTTAGATTTAACATGGCCTGGCAAGGGCTGCTCCTTAAGCCATGCATGCCTTCTAAGGACAGATCCAATAACTGCTGCCCTGCACGAAGCTTCTAGGGCGTCAAAACCACAACACAAGGTGTGTTTAGTTACTTGACTTGCAGAATACATTAACTCTTGTAACTGTTTAGATTCTGCACAAGCAGGAAAGGAAGATATTTTTTGTTTTAGGAGTTCCAGGGTATGTTGCTGAAAACTTTAGCATATGGAACTGACAACTGAGTGCTCTGATAGCAAGAGTAGCTGAGGTGTATACTTTTTTACCCCATCTGTCTAGTGCATGGGAAGCCCTATCTGAGGGCTGGGATTCTTAGCAGAAGTTGCTTTAATTCCTTTAGGCCCTTGAGAAATTACCTCAGGATCAGCAGTAGGATTTTAAAAAAGAAATTTGTGTGAGTCAGGGCCTCTGTAGTACCAGTCTGGTTTTCTGGGTCCAGGAGGGAGGGTGTCAGGAGTCAAGTTGGATTCCAGGAAAACATCCTCCACAACATCCAGGACTGGGGGGATGGCCAAGGGTCTGTACTATGGAAGATCTAAGAATTCTCTGAGTATCTTTTTAGAATGGGGTAAGTCCTGACTTTCCCACTGGAAATGCTCCCTCAAGGTATGAAGGGTTTCCCCGAAGGAAAAATCCTCTGGAGGAGAGGCTGAAGGAATGGAATCTTCTGCATCAGAATCCTCATAAGCAGAGAGGGGTTGCATGTTTTCATATTCAGATGCATCAGAGTCATCGGACTCCTGTTCAGACAAAACTACAGGGGACAGATCTATTTTCCTTTTGGAAGGGGTAGCTTGGCTTCCCCCTGATCAGCATAAGGTCTTCTGCCATTTTAAGCATCTGCAACTCAGGTGCCGGAGATTGGTCATCAGTTTCTTGGGTGTGGTTTATACCCTGGGTCTAAGAAACTCGGTAGTTTTCGGAAGAGCGGTAGTTGTGAAAGAAGAAAGGGTGCGTCCTATAGCTGTGCAATGCTGTAGAGTGTGATAAACTAGTTAGGTAGGAGTTCTATTCCCATACATGGTGGCAGGAGTTTTATTCCCAGACATGGCATGTGTGTGGAAGACATCAGTTTGAGTCGAGAATCCGTAGTGCGAAGGACTTCCTCGGAAGCCAGTGCCTGCTCAGTGGCTCTGGACCCATCCAAGGTAGAGATGACCACAGGATCCGTAGTCATAGAAGAGTTTTGCGACATACCGGACTCAGAAAGAGTCTTGGTAGCAGCCTGAGAATCCACAGAAGAGGTCATAAGGGGCTGCGAAAGCACCTCACTGAGGACCGGAGAACTGATGACTAGCTTAATGGGAGCATCGTTGGTAGGTTTGGAACTGTGCGATCTGTCTCTGTCTTTATATTTACGTTTTTTGGAAGATTTGCTGTCAGATGGCTTACCAAAGACATATCGGAGTTCAAAGACTGTAAAAGAAAATATCTAGCTACAATAAGGGCCCGACGACATATAGTTCTGCCATTAAACAAAGCACAGAAGCGACAGCGGGGGACATCGTGGTCTAGGCCTAAGCAAGTGACGCAGTAGCAGGAATGAAAGTCTCAGTGTGGTATTTGCTTTCCACAGGCGAGACAATTGTTAACTTTTTCTGACATCGGTTAGTGCAAGAAAAAAGGATCCCCAATGGTGTCCTTAGCTTTAGAAGACTTCAATTCGGTAGACAAAACTCGGGTAGCGGGTGACCGGCACTTGTGCGAACTGCTTCTGCTTCGGGCTCCATGGCAAGAAAGACTGATGTAATGGTGTCAGCTGCCTTACTTTATACTACCGATGACCTGACGTCAGTCCTGAAGCGACAGCAACTGACACAGAAATACTAAGCCTCTGGTATTTGGGCCAGCCAAGGGCTACCCTGGCAGGGATAACCCAAATGTGATGACTGCAACAGTGAAACACTAACAACATCAGGAATGTACCTTTTTATACAAGTCTAACTGAAATAATCATTCTTGAATTTACTCAGAACATATTAGGTCCTAGAAGGATACCTGTAGACCTCAAGAAAGACGCGTTAGAAATACTGTGCTCCTTTATAAGTATAATATTCGCAAGTTACAGTCTCCAGCTCACAATATTTCTGTTACCACCAAAAAGGAAACAAGACCTTATGACACTCCAAATGTTTCGGAATAACGGAATAGCAATCCAGGATGTCAAATATCTACTCAGTGGCTAGATATTTATGCTAAGGTTTTGGGATCCCAGTTATGCTAAGAGTAATTTTCAAGAAGCAGTATTCTGTCTTTTCAGCTGTTACATTTTGAGATTCTAAGGGCAGCCATGGTGGTGCAGCGGTTAGCATTGCTGCTTCACAGCAAGGGGTTCTCCGGTTCCATCCTTGGCTGGGGTGCCTTCTGTGTGGAGTCTACATGTCCTCCCTTTGGGTGCGTGGGTTTCCTCTGGGTGTTCCAGTTTCCTCGCACATCCCAAAGACATGCTGTAGGTAGACTGGACCACTAAATTTGCCCTAGGCGTGAGTGCGTGCATCTGTGTGTGCCTTCTGTGGAAGGTTGGGTGCTGGGCTGGCGACTCGACACCGTAAAACTCCACTGCCAATCATGAGCGGACAGATGATCCGCTGTGGTGACACCTAACTGGGAAAAGCTGAAAGAAGAAGATTCAGGATTCTAGGATAATACTTCCACAAAATGGATACATTTATCTCTGTTGACACTAAATGCACAGTTATATCTCAAATGATAAAATTTAATATATAAAATGTTAACCTTTACATTTAAATTCTTGTTAGAAGTCTCCAAATCTGTGGATAAATGCAGATCTTTGAGAAAGTGCAGTTGTGTACACTTACCATAAATGTAGATGATCACGTGTATTCACTGTTGCAGTCATCACACTTGGGTTATCTGCCTGCAGGTAGCCCTCAGTTGGCCCGAATACCAGAGACTTAGTATTTCTGTCAGATGCTGTCGCTCCGGCACTGACATCAGGACATCAGGGATATAAAAACAGGCAGCAGACACCATTACATCAGTATTTCTTGCCCCAAATGTCAACAGCCTCCCAAATAGGGAGCAAAGTTATGGTGGGGAAAACATCACCAGTAAAAAGTAAATACCAATACCCCTGAAAAGGGTGAGTAATAGCCATAGAGAGGAGAGAGAGAGAAAAAACAGGGGGCTGGAGGGAGGGAAACCAGGACTGCAACAGTGAATACACTCGAACATCTACATTTATGGTAAGTGTACACAACTGTACTATGTTCTTCGTGTTTCACTGTTGCAGTCATCACACTTGGGTGGATTCCCAAAGCTGAAGAAGGGTGGAGGCAGTCAAGAAGAGTTGGGGCTGGCTAGTATGCCTTGCAGGACTGCTGTTGCAAAACTTGCCCTGGATTTGGAAAAGACAGGCAGGTGGTAATGCTTGGTGAAGGTGTGTACTGAACTCCAGGTAGCAGCTTCCAGGATGTCCCTGGTACTCCCCGGAGAAATGCTGTAGAGGTAGATGTTGGCCTAGTGGCATGTGTTCTGACCACCTGAGGGGTTGGTTTCCCATGGTGCTTGTAGCAGAAATGGATGCAGTGCGCTATCCATTTGAAAATTGTTTGTTTTGAAATGGCCTTGCCCTCTGCCCATGTTGTAAAGCTGACTAGTAAATGGTCAGATTTTCTGAAGGGCTTAGTCCTATCAAGGTAGAACCTGAGCTGTCTGTGCACGTCCAATGAGTGCATGATCCTTTCCCCTTTATTTTGAGGATTAGGGAAGAAAGTTGGCAAATGGATGGATTGGTTGAGAGCCACACTGGACACCACTTTAGGCATGAAGGAAGAGTTAGTCCTGAGGGAAACCTGTCAGCATGGAAAATAATGAAGGGTTCCACAGCCGTAAGTGCTTGTAGCTCAGACACTCTTCTAGCTTAAGTGATGGCCAGAAACGAGGCTGTTTTCCAAGAGAGGAATTTTAAGTCTGCTGACGCAGCAGGTTCAAATGGGGGAAGTGTGAGATTTCCTAGTGCAATGTTAAGGTCCCAAGCAGGGGTGGGTGACCTCCTTGGTGGCCTTAAGTTGTTTTCCCCCTCTCAGGAACAGTTTGATAAGAGGGTGTGAGAAGAGAGGTGGCTCAGTGTTGCAAACAGTCGAAATGGCTGAGGACAGGCCTTTGTGGAGTAGACCTGCTAAGTAAACCAGGATTAGAGGCAGGGACGGCAGAGTTGTGTCCTCTCCTTTAGATAGAATCCAGGAGCAGAAACTTTTCCACTTATCAGCATAGGAATTTCTTGTACTGGGTGTTCTGGCTTCAAGAATGACATCCAGCACCTGCTTGCTTAGGGTTGCTGGGGAAGAATTCAAGGAATAAGCCAGGCTGCAAGATTTAGGGTTTGCAGTTGTGGATGCAAAATCTATCCCTCCTGCTGAGAGAGCAGGGTTGAGTTCTGGTGTAGGTGCCAGGGTGGCACCGGTGACAGGTTGTGCAGGAGTGGGTACCAGTGCTGGCGTGGCCAGTCCGGGGCAATCAGAATTGTCCTTGGTCTGTCTTGTCTTATTTGAGTAATACTTTTCAGAGAAGGGGCAGAGGGGGAAAGGCATAGATTGAGAGATGTACCCACTGAAAAGATAGGGAATCCACTTTCCAGGCCCTGCTGTGAGGATTCCTGGTGCAGAATTTGCTGAGCTGGTGGTTGTAGGGGGAGGCAAAGAGATCCACCTCTGGGGTCCCCCATTTTTGAATCAGAAGGTTGAAGGTGCTAGGCTCCAATTGCTACTTGTGTGGGTCTAGGAGATTTCTGCTTAAGTCGTCTGCCAGTGAGCTTTGTTTGCCTGGCAGGAACTGAGCTTGCAGATGGACTTGCATGCCCAAGGCCGTGTACCACAGGGCCATGGCTATCCTGCAGAGTGGGATCCCCCCTACTTGTTGATGTATCACATAACTGTGGTGTTGTCTGTTTTTATTAGCAGTTGTCCTGGAAAGAATAGGGATCTGAAAGCTGTCAGGGCGTTCTGCTCAACTAGCATCTCTTTTTGGTTGATGTGCAGATGAATTTGACTTGGGCTCCAGTGGCCCTGAATGCATTTGCCATCCATGTTTGCTCCCCAGGCATAGTTTGATGTGTCTGTGGCTGGGGTCTGAGTGGCATGGGGTTGAGAAAAGGGCAGTCCCTTGTTGTAGTAGCATGCTTCTGCCCACCAAAGCAACTCTGTCCTTAGACAGGGAAAGATAGGAATGACTGTTTCCAGGTCCTGTGAATGTTGGCACCAAAGACTTTTTTACGTACCACTGACGTTTCCTCATATGCAGTCTTGCATATGGAATTAGCAGTATACATGAGGCCATGAACCCTAGGGCCTGCAGTATTTTTCTTGCGGAGAGCTGGGTTCTGGTGGCCATTTGTTTGAAGTAGGCTATCAGATGGACTTGTTTTTCTGAAGTGAGAAATGCCATCTGGGATGTTGTGCCCAAGCTTGCTCCCAGGAATACAATCTTCTGACTGGGTACCAGTTTTGATTTCTTTTCGTTGATGGTGTACCCCAAGGAAGTGAGAAGGTGTTTCACAAATGTCAGGTGCTACACAACAGCAATTCCTGACTGTCCACCTGAATCAGGCAGTCGTCCAAGTACGGGAAAATGTGGATATTTCTCTGCCTGCAGTATGCAATGGCTGGAGCCAGGCATTTTGTGAAAACTCTGGACGCAGTAGATAAGCCAAAGGGAAGTGCAGAGAACTGATAATGCATAGATCCTGCCCGGAAACGTAGTTACTTCCTGCATGACTCCCTTATGGAGATGTGCAGATAGGCTTCTTTTAAGTCTAGGGTGACTAACCAGGCATCGTTGGCTAGCATAGGAAGAAGCTGTTGCAGGGTAAGCATTTTGAATTTTGGTACCACCAGGAAGGTGTTGAGAATTGAAAGATCCAGGATTTGACGCCAAGATCCCTCTTTCCTGGGTACCAGGGAGAGTCTGGAGTAGGATTCTTGACCCCTCTGTTCTACTGGAACTGGCTGAATAGCTCTGATACTGAGCAGGGAAGCTACCTGGCTTTGAGCCTCTGCCCGCTGGTTTGGAGAAAGGTCTGGAAACCAGCTTGGGGTTGGCAGTGAATCTAAACAAAATTTGTACCCCTGGGATACAATGTTGAGGACCCACTGGTCCTGTGTGATGGACATCCAATTTTTTGCATGAAGGGCAAGTTTTCCTCCTAGGGGCACAAGCAATTGGACAGGGCTGGGGAGTGGAGTAAAGAAGTAATTGTGAGTTTTTTCCATAAGGAGGTGGCTTACCACTCCCTGCTTTAGGGGTGGGAAGACTCCATTGCTTAGATCTCTGCATACCCTGAGACTGTAGTCTGGGTGGTCTGTTCCTCCTGGGTCTGGTTTGAGAAGGCCTGAAGGGGGCTGGAAAGGACCAGTGTTTGGAAAGGCAATGCCTACTGAATCTAGGAGGTTGAACTTGCAGGAATTCTTTAACCGTCTGCATAGACTTAGCTTTTTCTTCCATCTTTTTAAGAACCTCTTCTGCTCTGGTACCAAACAAACTGCCCTTGTTCAAAGGAGTGTCTAGTAACTTTGATTTCACATGGTCTGGCAAGGACTGCTCCTTGAGCCAAGCATGTCTTCTCAGTACAGATCCAGTGACTGTTGCCCGGCAAGATGCTTCTAGGATGTCAAAGCCACACTGCAAAGTATGCTTACTGACTTAGCTTGCAGAGTGCATAAGCTTCTGCAATTCTTTATTTTCTGCACAGTCTGTAAAGGTTGCCACTTTGTTTAATAAGTTCCATAATATGCTGCTGGTACTTCAGTACGTGAAACTGACAATTCAATGCCCTAATAGCAAGAGTTGCAGAGGTATATACCTTCTTACCCAATCTGTCCAAAGCTCTGGAATCCCTGTCCAAAGGGGTGGGATTCTTGGCTGTAGTAGCGTTGATACCTTTAGGCCCCTGGGAAATTATCTCTGGGTCAGCAGTAGGATTCTTGAAAATAAATTTGTGAGTGTCAGGTACTCTGTAGTACCTGTCTGGTTTCCTAGAGGGAGGAGGTAAAGTGTCAGTAGTAAGACTGGATACCATAAAAACATCATCAACAACATCCAGGACAGGGGGTATTGCTAACGGCCTGTGCTGAGGCAACTCTAGGAATTCTCAGAGTCTCTTTTTGGACTGAGGATAGTCTTGGCATTCCCAGTGGAAATGTTCTCTTAAGGTATGCAAGGTTTCACCAAAAGAAAAATCCTCTGGAGGGGAGACAGAGGGAATGGATTCCTCTGCATCTGAATCCTCATAAGCAAATAAGGGCATGTCTTCATAATCAGAAATCTCAGAGTCATCGAACTCCTGGTCTGCAGAAGCTGCAGGGGACTGGTCTCTTTCTCTTAGCAAGGGAAGGCTGACTTCCCCTAATCAACGTAATAAGGTCTTCTGCCTTTCTAAGCATTTGTTTTTGTGGCATGGGAGCAGGTACATGCGCTTTGGTTGTCAGTTTTCTAGGCGTAGTGCATACTCTGGGCTTAAGAAACTCGGTAGTTTTGGTTAAAAAAAGGTGTCGGTTTGAGTTGAACATCAGTTGAGCAAAGAACTGCCTCAGACGCCGGTGCCTGCACAGCGGCTCCGGACCCATCCAAGGTAGAGACATCCACAGGATGTTCATCATGTTTCACTGTTGCAGTCATAACTGTAGGGTGCTCCTGCCGGCAGGCAGCCCGTGGTCGGCCAGAATCCCAAAGTCTGGGTCCGGCGTCGGCTGTACAAGCTAGTACCCTGACGTCAGTACGCTCTGGTACATAGCCCTCAGCCGACGCCATCTTCTCCAGTCTTTCTTGCCGTGCGGTGGAAAGCAGCTCGCAAGTCGTTGGTTGGCGTTTTTCGAACAGCGTTTTTTTTGGTTGTTGCTGGTCCGAAGTTCTTACTTCTCTTCTCAAAGCTAAGTACCCCATTGGGGAATCTTTTTCTTGTTCCTCCGATGTCAGAAAAAGTTAATAATTGTATTACGTGTGGGAAACACATACCTCATAAAGATTTCCACTCTTACTGTCTACCTTGCTTAGGCCCTGACCACGACGTTTCTTGTTGTCGGTTCAGTGCCAGGTTTAATTCTCGTACTATCAAACGCAGGTACGACTGGGCTCGGAATTACTTTGGCAGACGCTTCAATTATAGAATGTCGTCGGATGCTACCGGAATTCAAAAGAAGCGCAAAGACAAGGACAGGCCTCCGAGGTCCAAACAGGACTCTTTGCAGCTGGAGCCGGCGTCCGGTTCGGCTGTCATCAGTGAGGTGCTTTTGCAGCCCCTGTCTTCCGCCACTTCTGAACCGATGGCCGATACGGACTCCCATGGGGAGCCATCAAGGCCTTCTATTTTATCTGCTGCAGGACCTTTGGACGTCGCTCCCTCGGATGGGTCCGGAACCGCTGTGCAGGTACCGGCTTCTGAGGGAGTATTCAGGCCTACTCACATCACTATTTCAAAGGCAAAGACAAAGACTCCTGTTAAGTCCAAAGCTCTTGCTCAAGCTACTTCTGAATCTACTCCCAGGACACAGAAGCAATTGTTAAGGATGGCTGAAGATTTGCTTACTATGATTAGGGGTTCTCACCCCCCCCTGAGAAAAGGCCTCGACAGGATGTTCCTTTGGATTCCTCTGACCAGGCTTCTATATCTTCTGTCTCTTCCTCTGATCAGGAATATTCTTTTCCTCCTTATGAGGATTCGGATGCTGAGGACTCCTTACCCTCTGCCTCGCCGCCTGAAGATTTTTATTTTGGGGAAACCTTACATGAGATGAGGGAACATTTTCATTGGGAAGGTCAGGATTATTCTGCTTCCAAGAAGAGGCTTAGAGAATTCCTTCTTCCTCAACATAGGCCTTTGGCTATCCCTCCTGTTCTTGACATTGTGGATGATGCTTTTTCCGAGGCTAATTTGAATCCTGACTCCATGCCTCCTGCTCCCTCTAAGCCTGACAGGTTTTATAGGGTTCCTGAGTCTCATTTGTTCTTGTTTAAGAATCCTTCTGCAGATCCTGAAACTATATCTCAGGGCTCTAAGGCTGCTAAAGTTGTTTCTTCTAAGAATCCTATTCCCTCCAAGAAGGATTCTCGTGCCTTAGACAGGTGGGGTAAAAAGGTATATACTTCTGCTACCCTTTCTGTTAGGGCTTTAAATTGCCAGTTTCATATGTTTAAGTATCAGCAATTTCTTTTGTCTGTTTTAAAGCAAAAGCTTGCCTCCCTTCCTGCATGTGCAGAAGATAAGGAACTACAGGATGTATTGCATGCAACTGAACAACTGAACAAACATAGCTTGCATTGTGGTTTTGATGCTTTGGATGCTTCTTGCAGGGCCGCAGCCTCTGGTACTATCAGGAGACATGCTTGGCTTCGTGAGCAAAGTTTACCTGAACAGGTTAAGGCTAAATTATTAGATGCCCCTGTTCAGCATGATGTTCTTTTTGGATCTAAGGCTGAGGAGGTTATTAAAAAGATGGAAGAAAAGGCAAAATCTATGCAAACTGTGAAAGATTTCTTGCAAGTTCAGCCTCCTAGATTTTCCAGGAATTGGCCCTCCAAAAATTGGTCCTTTCCCACGTTTGACAGGCCTCAAAGGGGAAGATATAGACGCTCCAGAGGTCGTGGCCAAGCTCAGGCCTCCTACAGATCGAGACAATGGACTGCTTCTTCACCTAGAAGGGGAGAAGACAGATCCCAATCTCAAAGGAAGCAAACTCAATGACTCTCTCGGTTGGGCTACAGGACCTCTTTACCTGGATGCCCCTCTCAGAGGAAAACTTTCTCTTTTTTACAAAAATTGGATTCATATTACCCAGGACAAATGGGTATTGGACGTGATTTTAAAAGGCTACAAATTCCACTTTCATACCTTGCCAAGGGCTTTCGGTTGGCCAGATCTGCCAAAACATCAATGGTCAGAGGCCTTAAATCAAGTGGATGCTCTTCTGGCCATGAGAGCCATAGAGCCTGTTCCACTCTTAGAGATGGGAAAAGGGTTTTATTCAAGACTATTTCTGGTTCCAAGAAAGCAAAGCTCATGGAGACCTATTCTGGACCTTTCTGTGTTAAACACCTTTTTGGAAATTCCAAAATTCAAGATGCTTACTCTGCAACAGCTGATTCCAATGCTCTCTCAGGACGCCTGGATGGTGACATTAGATCTAAAGGAAGCTTATTTACACATTCCCATCAGGCAAGAACGCAGGAAATTCCTCAGGTTCAAGGCAGGTTCGAGACACTTTCAATTCTCTGTACTGCCCTTTGGTTTATCTACTGCGCCCAGAGTCTTTACCAAGTGCCTGGCACCAGTAGTGGCTTATTGCAGACTCCAGGGGATTCAGATTTACCCCTATTTGGACGACTGCCTTATTCAGGCAGACAGCAAGGATCTTTTACTCCAACATCTGGATTTTGTTCAACGTCTTCTCCTCCTACTGGGATTTTCAGTGAACACAAAAAAGTCACATTTGATCCCTTCTCAACAAATGATATTTCTGGGAGCCCTCTTAAATACAACCTTACAAAGGGCCTTCCTCACTACAGAAAAGCAAATACAGCTGGCTTCAATTTTCAAAACTTTGGCAACTCTACCTCTGCTCACTGCAAGGAAATTCCTGCAGGCACTGGGCTACATGGCTTCCTGCATTCTGTTGATTCCAAATGCAAGGCTTCATATGAGAAAGCTTCAATGGTATCTGAAAAGTGTATGGTCGCAGCATTACCACGATCTGGACACTCTGATTCCTCTGATCCCCTGCCTCCAGAAGGAGTTCCTTTGGTGGTCCAGGGTGTGTGCGTTAAACGAAGGAAAGCCTTTCAGTCTTCCTCAACCTTCTCAAATCATAACCACGGACGCCTCGGATTATGCTTGGGGAGCACATTTTCTAGGCAACTGCCAGCAGGGAACCTGGACAAAGGATCATCTTCACTGGCACATCAATCTGAAGGAAATGTTGGCAGTTCAAAATGCTCTTCTAGCCTTCAAGAACCTTTTGCATCCAGGACCTCTTTTGATTTGCACAGACAACACCACAGTCATGTGGTACATAAACAAGCAGGGGGGTTCTCATTCGTACCCCCTTTGCAGACTAGCTATGGCTTTATGGGACACAGCTCTAAATCTGAATCTACATCTCCAGGCCCAATTCATACCAGGAGAACAGAATCTCTTAGCGGACAGCCTGAGCAGGAACATTTTAGATCCTCACGAATGGATGCTAGACACGAACTTATTCAACCGGATTACTGCAGTTTGGGAATGCCCCCAGATAGATCTGTTTGCATCCCATCTCAATCATCAGCTGCCTCTCTTTTGCACCAGGTCATTCCACAAAACAGCTTGGAAAGTGGATGCCCTGTCCTTCAGCTGGAGAAACCTTTCGAGATATGCCTTCCCTCCTCTTCCTCTTCTTCCTCGGATTTTACTAAAGATAAAACAGGACAAGCCCAAGTTCCTCATCTTGATTGCTCCAAATTGGCCTCGACAGTTTTGGTATCCAACTTTAAAGCACCTGTTCTTGGAGCCTCCTTGGATTCTCCCTCTGAACCCTTCTCTTCTGTCCCAGCATCAGGGTCAGTTGCTACATTCCAATCTCAAGACCCTTTGTCTGGCAGCTTGGCTCTTCAAAGGAATTTGATCTCTTCTAGCCTTCCCAAACAAGTTTTGGATGTTCTTTTGGAAGCTAGACAACCTAGCACTAGGAAATCCTATGCCTCTAAATGGAAGAGATTTTGCATTTGGATGCAGGACCGGGGCTTGGACCCTCTGGTACCTGATCTCTCTTCTATTTTGCTTTACCTTTCGGATCTTTTGTCTAATGGACTTTCCTTTTCTTCCATTAAGATTCATGCTTCTGCTATTTCTGCTCATTTCAATACTGATCCCCCTGTTTTTTCTCAACCTTTGGTGAGACAATTCTTGAGAGGGGCTAAGAATTTAAGGCCTCATAGAACCCCTCCTGTTCCTGCTTGGGATCTTAATTATGTTTTAGAAAAACTTACTTTGCCTCCTTCTGAGCCTGCTGCATCTTCAGATATTAAGTTTTTATCTTGGAAGACAGTTCTTTTGTTAGCTTTGACTTCTGCCAGAAGGGTCTCAGAGTTGCAAGCTCTCATGGCTGTGGAACCATACCTTATTTTCCACCAGGACAGAGTATCCTTGAGGACCAATCCTACTTTCATGCCTAAGGTGATTTCGAAAGTGGCTTTGAATCAAACAATTCACCTTCCTACCTTCTTTCCTAATCCTCAGAATAAAGGGAAAGGATTTTGCATTCCTTGGACGCACAGACAGTTACGATTTTATTTGGACAAGACTAAAGAGTTCAGAAAATCTAACCAATTGTTTGTTTCTTTTGCCTCCAGTTCTCTTGGAAAGGCTATTTCCAAACAAACTATTTCCAAATGGATTTCTTATGGAATAAGATTTTGTTACACTCATCATGGGAAACAATTTCCAGGTACTGTGAGAAGTCATTCTACTAGAGCAGCTGCTACTTCTACAGCTTTTCTCAGGGAGTTCCTACCAAGGATATCTTGGAAGCTGCCACTTGGAGTTCTGTGCATACTTTTTCCAAGCACTACAATCTCCCTTTGTATTCTAAGACCAGGGCAGGCTTTGCCTCTGCTGTTTTGCAGGGTCTTCTTGCTGCCTTCTTCTGTCTAAACCTCCCCTTTTTCACTGCTTTGGGATTCCACCCTACAGTTATGACTGCAACAGTGAAACACGATGAACATAGTACAGTTGTGTACACCTACCATAAATGTAGATGTTCGAGTGTCTTCACTGTTGCAGTCGGTGTTCCTCCCTCCTATCCCTCTTTTCTTTTTTTGTGGTGTATTTGTGTTTCCTAGTGGGATTCATTTATGATTTATTGGGGACTTCTGACATCTAGGGCAAGAAAAGCTGGAGAAGATGGCGTCGGCTGAGGGCTATGTACCAGAGCGTACTGACGTCAGGGTACTAGCTTGTACAGCCAACGCCGGACCCAGACTTTGGGATTCTGGCCGACCTCGGGCTGCCTGCCGGCAGGAGCACCCTACAGTTATGACTGCAACAGTGAAGACACTCGAACATCTACATTTATGGTAGGTGTACACAACTGTACTTTCCATAGTCGAAGAAGAGTCTCGTGGCATACCGGACTCCGAATGGGTCTCTGTACAGGCCTGCAAATCCACTGAAGCGGGCATTAGGGGCTGCAAAAGCACCTCACTGAGTACCAGCGGACTGGCGACTAGCTTAACTGAAGTGTCGTCGGCATTAAACCATGTTAAAATTTTAACAAAAATGAGTGGGCTTTATACGCTGAGGGATACTACATGGGGGGGGGGGGCTGGTTCTTGCTTTTATGACTAGTGATTTTCGTGATAGGTACTTTCTTCCTGTAACTCTAGGATAAAGAGCATCAGATATATACCACAGTGGTCTTAGAGCAGGATACTCATTACAAAAAGAAACGGTGCTATCCTATAAATATAAAATTATTACACATGCAAAAATATTCTCAATATTTGTCACCTTACATTTCAGATGACCTCCAGTTATGCACAACTGAACATACAAAATGAGTCTCGCTGTGCAGCATAGGGGGTTTTGGCCTTGAGTATACCAAACATGATTTATATTTGATGTGTGCTTGCACACTAGAGGAACTGTACAGACTTGGGATGAAAATGACTGCTGAAGGGACTGGTTTTCCGATTCTAGGGTGAGGAGTTATTGCAGCAGCAACATCTAGAGATAGCCTCAGATGTGCATCCCGTGTATGACAATGGAACTTGCAGGTGTTGCAAGCCCAGTCAAGAAGTGCACTGTATTCTACCCAAACATAATGGATGCACACAGGTTTGTGCCTTCTCTATGCTCAGCATGGCAAATGACCAAAAATAGGTGCAGAATCATCACACAAGGAACTATATATCCTTTTCTCTGAAGAACAGAAGCCCATATGGCTCTCAGCCATCTTTCAGTGTCAGTGTATGACAGAAAAGGACTGAGCGGGTCATTATCGAACAGTGCTTACGGGTCACAGGAGAAAACAGGAACCAACCCCCGCCCCAAAAGAATATATTAGGGGAAAAAAAAGGATAAAAACATTGCTAGCATTATTTCTTACTGCATGTATAGGCAAAATGGTCTATAATCCTCAAACAGCACACATTTATTCAGAAATGCACTCAAATATTTAGTCAGTATTTATTACAAAAGATTATATGTACATTAACAATCAACTCATGCCACTAATGTTTATGTCAACATTTCATTATTTTTGGGTCCTCCTATTTCTCACATTTTAAAGAACTGTAAGAGACAACAGATCTGTATAAAACAAATCTGGAGTTTTGTAGAAACATAAGTAGTGTGGCTTATGGCATTCAGGCACTGGAAAACTGATGCCCTAACTTGGCAATTACCTGAATGCACTACAGTGTTACTTACACATTACACATTCACCTTTATAGATGGATTTCACTTAGTAATATGATCCAGTCAAGTGCATTAATTCAGATTCCTGTTTATACACCCAGATTCACTGTAGAACAGTACCTCCCCGGTTGGTCTGCGCAGAAGTGGGCATACTTTGTGTGACTGACATGCCACATGGCTGTGAAGTCTTATGCAAATGATGCATGAATGACTGTCATGCACATTTGACAGTGACACTTTGCTGCAGTACACAGCAGATGAGTTGTTATATTTAATTTGTGGGGGGTGTGCTCCTCTGCAAAAACAAAAATAAAATAATGCTTAGAGCTGTAGTGCTGTTCCTTTAGCATTCCTTATTTGAACACGTCAGGGGGTGCTCAATGGTTAGGCAGCACTTGCTCCTGCGCACCGAGGGAGGTACTGTTCTTCAACATCGCCGATTCACATAAGCACAAAAATGTGCCAAACTAAAAGCCAACATGAATATCAAGATTACTTCTATGCAAAGCACATGAGAACACTTACCTTGGCAAGAAACTCTTCCATAAATGCATGCTTATTAAAAACGCCAGTTGCCAGTCGTTCTGTGAAGACAAGAAAAAAAATGATAAAATTAACCACTGTAAATCATATTCAAAGTTGCAATACAAACCAGTATATAAAAAGTATAGCTTTGTATGACAATGATCATCACAGTAGGTATTCCAGGAAAGATCAATGCAACAGTAAATCATAATATTTCAGTTCACCCACCTAGTGTGACTTCTTTCACAGCCTGCAATTTCATCAGTTACATATATTATTTTCCACTAAACCCCTGTAGGACCAAGCACAAAAGCTCCTCTACCTGCACCCAGTCACCAAATGGAGCCTCTACCTATACTCAATCAGCTAAATAAACTCCTTCCCCCCACTTCATCATCACCTTTTCCACTTGAATTATAACCTTCTGCTTCTGTTAAGTATATGAGCCTTAAATGTTTAGCTATAAAATACCCATTTAAAGTAAGTAATCCTAAACCATCTTGTTCTGTTGGGAGGATCAAGCTACCACACACAAATCTTCCTCATTTCTCTCACAGACTGCAACTTCTCCCTTGGTTGCCGGACCTGTGTATAAAACCAAAGGCTCTAACATTTTCACTGCTTATATCTTACGATCCATATAAAAGTGTCTTGTTTCCTAGCCATTGTATTATCTTTTTAGTCTATTTTCACATGTGTTTAGCTGCCATAAAAGAAGCCTTTTAATCCATACTCCTAAACAATTCATGTTATCATGTCCCCATAAATACGGGTATTGCTGAAACAAGTCTTGAGAGTGGGCATACAATTTACAGCTATAGCCTTTGTTTTATCTTTATTAACTGCATATCCTAAAAAGACTTGAAACAGTCTCAAAATGTTCCCCAACACGGAAATGTCTATTTTTTTATTTATCAAGTACAAAATAATATTATCTGGAAATAAAGCCAGCTGTTCTTGATTACTATATCAATTATATCCTTGAATTTATTTGTGACTTACTTTCTTCCACAATGGTTCTAAATGTAAAGAAAATAATTAAGGGAATCCAAAACAGCACAGTCAAAAAAAATGTCTACTGTCCCCAGCAGAACAAAGGAACTTAAGTTTGAGTGATTTCATCTAAATACATTTAATAGACTTCCTCAGAATAAAGTTGCAAAAAAACTTCAGAGGACTATTTTAAAAAACTAATAGTGACATCACCTTATCAATTTTGAACTACCCAACAAATTTAAAAACACAGTAACACAGCATTTCTTGAAACATACCTACAATAATATAGAACATAATATATAAACAATCCATACTAGTTGGAACATTGTAAAAACAAGTACAGTAAACTCTTAGTTAACTGGCACCCATGGGGGGAACTGGTAGATGCCAGATAACTGTAGTTTCAGGTTGCTTGAGAGTTACTATTAAAAATAGGCCTGACTAATTATGTACCCTATACTATTTGTTTGGTTTGACTTGTTCTTAAGTTGGGGAAAGAGGGAATTTATTCCTATCTTCCTTTTTAAAGCTCTAAAACTCAAAATGTAAGGTATGTTTCTGCAGGGAGGGGCGGCGAAAGTGCAACACTTGAAAAGTGTACTGTTTTTCTTCAATTTTGTTTCTGGTTGCTTGAGAGTTCTGGATAACAGAGTTTACTGCAGTAATATACAGAAAATAAATATAAAAAATTTAAATCAATCTAATATACTTGCTTTTCTTCAATAAGCAATTAATATTAATACCATTATTGATAACGGGGAAAACGGTGAATTGCAGACTTAACTGCTACAGTTCCTATCCTCCAAATGGTTTTCCCAGCTGCACAAATGAAGGTGGAAAAGGACACATCTGACTGGTTCTTCTGTTCAAACACAACTTATCAGACAGGAACCCTTCTACTTTAATTCCTGCCTCCAATCCTTCATACATTCCCCTAATTAAATTGATTCTTGTATCAGGCAATCCAAATGCTTCAATTGCCCTTGTTAAAAATATCCGGTTACGCTGTTGAATGCTTTATCTGCATCAAACCCCAACAACAGTGGTATTTTCTTATGTTCTGCTTCCTTCTGGATCACCATTGTTCTATTAATGTTGTTAAAAGTTTGCATCCCTCCAGAAAACCACATTGATCCATATCTATCAATTTTGGCAACAACCTTGCAATACATTTGGCTAGAATAGACACTAAGTACTTTTATACTCATCGTTTAAAATTGAAATAGATCTATAAGAGACTGTATCTTTTGGTCTTTATCCTCATTGGGTAATACAGCCACTGCAGCTTTCATCCAAGATGCCGGTGCTTCTCCTCCTTTTAAAATACTGTTAAAACAAAATCTTCCAAATCTTTATCACATTCTCTTCTAATTTCCAAACTTGTACAGGAACACCATCTGTTCCTGGAGACTTCCCTGCAGACTGATTATACACTGCCATTGCTATCTCATCCCTCCTATTTTAACTATTAGTTGTTGAGCCTCATCTTCCTCTAATTTTCTCACAATTACATATTCCACAAATATTTAAATGTGTGCTTTTTATGTGTTTCCACATTCCTCTGCTTTATACAAACGTTCATAACATTTCTGAAATACCTCTCATCTCTCTACAGGATCTCTTGTTATTTTTCTTCTCATAGGCTCCCTGAGTTTGGTGACAATTCCTTTCTAATTTCTATTGCCTAAGTCATTGTGCTAAATGTTTTTTATGCTCTGGAGTTATCAAAACTATTTGCTCTATAGCAATCTTTCTAAATTCATGCATATTACCCAAATACTCCCTTATTTTCTCTTTTAGCATTCTGCAGCTACGGCTCTTTGATGTGGGAGTTTCCCCTTATTCTGCAACACTTTAACATTTGTCAACCCCTCTACATATTTTCTATTACTTCCTAACCATATCTCTCCATTTTCAATTTATCCCACTCACTAGATATACCTTTTGAAGAAATTTCCATCTTCCCTTATAACCCTTGAATAATTTCCACTACCAATTCCATAAATTCTTCTCTTTTTAACAGGTAGGTGGAAAAGTGCCAATGTCTTAGTTTTACTTCATTACCGTGCATTTTTCCATGTATGATCTGAAATAGTTATTGGATATGTGTTGAAGTTTTCACTTAAATGCACATGTTCCTGTGAAATATTTATATCTGGTGTAACACAGTTGTGTGTCCCGTGGGGAATAATATGTAAATTCTGTCAGAGTTCCTACTGCTGCATTCATGTCTTCCATACCAAATATTTTCACAAATTTCTTCAAAATCTACCCTCTTTTGTTATAATTTCCATTTTGGGCCCTCCTGATAAATCACAACTGCAAAACAAAATTCAAGTCCCCACCTACAAGTAATATTTCCTGCTGAAAGCTAATTATTTCTCCCAATTTTTTTTAAGCTCCATAATAGCACTTTTTGATGGAATATAAATACATTCCAGCATAACCACCTTCCTTTGTCAGTACTCCCTTACTTCCACAAAACTACCATTCTGTCTTTCCCTATTCAATCAATACTGGAGCTCCTCCATCAATATTGGAGCTCCTCCATCAGTCAAAATTATTACTCCCCTCTTCTTCTGCCCACGATATTCTGCTGAATATCCTCGCATTGTCAAATCCACATGCTCACTTCTTTCCAAATGTGTCTCCTGCAGCATTGATATTTGTGCTCTTCTTTTCTTAAAGATAATTGAATACACTGTCTACACCTGTAATGCCATTTCCATTCCAAATACTATACTATGGATAGAGTAGCCATTGCAAAAAAAAAAAAAAAGCTACTGTTCCCACTTATTATACACAAGTTTTTTTTGACTGTGCAGTTCCAACTTCATGCACACACTAATTTATGGTAATCTGATCGTTGATGTACTTATTTCTTTTCATCCGCATTTGAACCTATGTCATATCTCTTTAAAAAAGGCAAAAAAAGTACAGTTTTGTACCTACCATAAATGTAGATGTTCGAGGATTCCCTTGCTGCAGTCCTGACAATTGGGTATAGTCCGCGTCCCAGTCGGCCCGAATACCAGAGTATAAGGCTGACGTCGGTCATTGCGCCTTAGACTTGCGTCAGTATGTCAGGGTACTAATGCGCATGACGTCATTTCCTCAGTCTTTTCTTGCCCCAGATGTCAGAAGACCCAAAAGACAAGTCCCAAAACAACCTGCACCATAAAAGCTGTACAATATATACAGTAATATATATACAACAAATATAAGCATGTAAACTCACCTACACAACCACCCTGAAACACAGAGGGGAAGGAGGGAGGGTAAATTGGACTGCAGCAAGGGAATCCTCGAACATCTACATTTATGGTAGGTACAAAACTGTACTATGTTCTTCGTCTTCCCTTGCTGCAGTCCTGACAATTGGGTAGAATCCCAAAGCAGAGGTAAGGGAGGCTGGCAAATTATAAAGTAGCAGGAGCTGACAACATGCCTTGTAAAACAGCTGTGGCAAAACCAGCTCTAGACTTAGAGTAAATAGGCAGGTGATAATGCCTAGAGAAAGTATGCACTGAACTCCAAGTAGCTGCTTCCAGAATATCCTTAGTTGCCACCCTTAGAAATGCTGTTGAAGTGGCAGTAGCCCTAGTGGAATGAGGCCTAATCCCAGCTGGAACCTGTTTGCCATGATGGGAATAACAAAATGCAATGCAAAAGCCAATCCACCTAGAAATAGTTTGTTTTGACACAGGCTTGCCCTGTGAACTCAAAGCAAAAGAAACAAGTAACTGCTGAGACTGCCTAAAATCTTTAGTCCTGCTCAAATAATAACGCAATTGCCTGTGTACATCTAAAGTGTGCAAAATCTTTTCCCCTTTATTTTGAGGATCTGCAAAAAGTAGGCAAATGAATAGTTTGGTTTAAAGCCACACTAGAAACCACCTTAGGCATAAAGGAAGGATTAGTGCGTAATGATACCCTGTCCTTATGGAAAATCAAAAGGGCTCTACTGCCATAAGGGCCTGCAACTCAGACACCCTTCTTGCAGAAGTAATAGCCAACAGAAAAGCAGTCTTCCATGACAAATATTTCAATTCAGCAGTAGCTGCAGGCTCAAAAGGTTGTAGAGTAAGTTTTTCCCACACAAAATTGCGATCCCAAGCAGCAGTAGGAGCTCTACGTGGGGTCTTATATTCTTTGCCCTCTAAGAAACTGCTTGAACAAAGGATGCGAAAACAAAGGTGGGTCACAATCATAGTGAGCTGAAATTGCTGCAGCATGAATCTTTATGGAAGAGAAGGACAAACCTTTGTCCAATAATTCAGTAAGATATTGAAGAGCCACACTCAAATTAGGCTCTGAAATCTCCAAATCCTTTGCTGTACTCCAAAATAAAAATCTCTTCCATTTTTCTGCGTACACTCTCCTAGTACTAGGCCTTCTAGCTTCCATAATCACATTTAAAACTTGTTGAGGAAGCTGAGACCTACCGTGCTTCAACACAGAATATGCCAAGCTGTGAGATGAAGAGATTGAAGCTTGACATTGAGCAGATGACCGTCCTTCTGAGATAACAGATGAGGAATCAGAGGTAAAGGCCATGGTGGCTTCTTTACAAGACTCCTTAGAAGTGGGTACCAGTGTTGCCGAGGCCAATCTGGAGCTATCAAAATCATCCTTGGCCTGTCTTGTCTGACCTTTAGTAATACCTTTGGAAGAAGAGGTAGAGGTGGAAAGGCATAGACATGAAGGTTTTTCCAACTGAAAGACAGAGCATCCACTTTCCAAGCTGTGTGATGAAACCCTTTTGTGCAATACTTTGGCAGCTGGTGGTTTAGTGGAGAAGCGAACAGATCTATGTCTGGAGTTCCCCAGGACACTGTCAATTTCTGAAATACATGAAGATCCAGTTTCCACTCGTGGGGATCCATGATTTGTCTGCTTAATACATCTGCTAGGGAGTTCTGTGCTCCTGGCAGAAACCTTACCTGAAGAGTCAGTTGCAGGCTTAGCAGTCTCCCATAAAATCATTGCTTGCCTGCATAGAGGATAAGAATGTGTTCCCCTTGCTTGTTGATGTACCACATGACAGTTGTGTTGTCTGTCAGAATCAACACCTGCCCTGGAAGAAGTAACTCCTTGAACGCCATCAATGCAAACTGGACTGCTAACATCTCCTTCATATTGATATGTAGATGCTGTAGTCTGGCAGGCCACTTGTCTTGTATCCACTTTCCATTTAGATGAGCTCCCCAAGCAGTGTCCGAGGCATCTGTCGTTAAAATCTGACTCGCCTCTGGCCGGGTCACAGAGAGTCCCTTGTTTAGGTGACATTCCTGAGCCCACCACAAGAATTCCTTTTGAAGGCAAGGTATTATTTGAATGACAGTGTCCAAATCTTGGCAGTGCTGTGTCCATACATTTTGAGATACCATTGCAGCTTCCTCATATGCAGTTTGGCATTGGGAAGCACCAGAATACAAGATGCCATGAACCCTAATGCTTGAAGGACTGTCCTTGCAGTCAGCACGGACTGATGAGATAGTTGATGGAAGTAAAGTGACAGACTCTTTTGTTTGTCCCGGGTTTAAAAGGCCATCTGGGCTGCTGTATTCAGTCTCACACCCAGAAAACACATGTCTTGAGAGGGTACTAGACTGGACTTTATTTCGTTCACAGAATACCCTAGGCATCTTAGCACTGCTATGACATATTCCAGATGCTGTAGAAGGTGTTCCTTTTCTTGAGCCAGAATCAGGCAGTCGTCCAAGTAAGGATAGATTTGAATGCCTTGAAGCCTGAAGTAAGCTATCACTGGAGCCAGAACCTTTGTGAATACTCTGGGCAGTAGATAAGCCAAAGGGCAATGCAGAGAACTGATAATGAAAATCTCCAGTTCGAAACCTCAGATACTTTCTGCAACTTAGCCTTATAGGCACATGAAGGTAAGCTTCCTTGAGATCCAAAGTTACCATCCAGTGATCTTTGCCCAGCAGAGGTAACAGTTGCTGTAACGTCAACATCTTGAACTTGGGAATGTCCAGATAAGTGTTGAGGATAGATAAATCCAAAATTGGTCTCCACGTGTTCCCCTTCTTTGGCACTAGGAACAGGCGAGAATAAAATCAAGCCCCTTTCTGATACAGGGACTGGCTGAATGGCCCCTATCTGGAGTAACTGAGAAATTTGCATGTGAGCCTCTTTTCTTTGTGGAGGAGGAACATCTGGCATGCCTCTGAAAGGGGCATTGTGTGGAAATAAAATCTGTAACCGTGATGAATGATATCCAGCACCCATCTGTCTTGAGTGATTAAATCCCAATTTTCTTTGAAAAGAGATAATCTTCCTCCCAAAGGAGCTGCCAGACGAGTCCACTGGCAGCTGAAAAGGCAGGTCATTGGTTCTGCTTACGAAAGGACTGACCCCTGCCTTCACCAGAAGTCTGAGCAGGTGAACTGTCTGATCGAGGCCTAAAGAACCTTGAGCCCTGCCCCTACCACGTCTAGACCTACCCCTAGACTGGGAACCATAAGCAGGATATGTCCACCCCTTAGCAGGCCAATTTCTACTAAACTTGGAGGCTGTACCTGCAAAAATCTTTAACAGTCTGCATAGACTTAGCTTTGTCCTCCATTTTCTTTAAAACTGCTTCCACAGGCGGTCCAAACAACACATCAGACTGTAAAGGAGCATCCAAAATCCTTGTTTTAACATGCTCAGCTAAATTCTGATCCTTCAACCAGGCATGTCTACGAAGAACAGAACTAGTAGCAGCCACCCTCGAGGAGGCCTGAACAGCATCAAAACCACACTGCAAAGAATGCTTACCCACTTGTTCAGACACATGAACCAAATCCAGCAATTCTTTACACTCAATACCTTCCGCCAAAGCATCCACCTTAGATTTCAATTGTGAAAGGAGATAATTCTGATATTTCAGCATATGAAACTGACAATTCAACGCCCTCATGGCCAAAGTGGAAGAAGTATATACCTTCTTACCCCACCTATCCAAAGCCCTTGCCTCTTTATCAGAGGGTACAGGATTTTTAACCACAGAAGCTTTAACACCTTTAGGCCCTTGAGAAACAGTTTCTGGGTCCGCCCTGGGACTCTTAAACAAATACTTATGAGCTTTGGGCACCCTATAATACCTATCAGGCTTAACAGGAGCAGGAGGCAAGGAGTCAGGGTTCAGAGAAGCCTCTGCAAAAACATCCTCCACCACATTCAACACAGGAGGAATAGCTAAGGGCCTATGCTGAGGCAAAAACAAGAATTCCCTAAGCCTTTTTCTAGAGTCAGAGTAATCTTGGCCTTCCCATTTAAAGTGCTCCCTCATGGAGTGAAGAGTCTCTGAAAATGAAAAATCCTCAGGAGGTGGAATCATCCACATCAGAATCAGAATAAGTAGGAAACTCTTGCAAGTCTTCCACAGAAGACTCAAGCCTGTGAACACTGTTCAAAACTATCAAACTCCTGTTCCACCCTAGGCCTCTTATCAGGTGGGGCATAGAACCTCTAATCAGAGTAATCAAATCTTCTGCCATTTTGAGCATATGTTTCTTAGGCACAGAGCCGAAATGCTAGGAGAAGCCCCACAGAAACTGAACTTGGCCAACCACTAAAAGAAGCTTTGGCAACAGAAGGAGAGGCCCTAACTACCTTGGGAAGAGAGGGAAGAACAGTTACCTGAGAAGCCCCCTCAGCCTGGCCTACCTCCTGAGAGGCACATCCTGTAACAGTAAAGTATCTGCCTGAGACTCCATAGAAACTCCTGGCAAAACCTCCGGCTCCCTGAGCCTTCCAAAGGACCGACGTCCGGGACTGCCGGTTCCTCACCCTAGGCTTCACTGTTTTATCTTTGCGCTTCTTGATGAAGCAGGCCGGAGCATCCGACGGCATATTATAATTGCAACGTTTCCCAAACACTAACCTAGCACAATCAAGCCTCCTCTTAATAGTGCGCTTGTTAAATCTAGCACAAGAGCGGCAACCAACAACGTCGTGCTCAGGCCCTAAACAAGGTATACACAATGTATGATAATCCTTATGCGGTATCTGCTTCCCACAAGAAATACAGTTATTCACTTTTTCTGACATCCGTTTAAATACTGAGGCAAGAAAAAACCAAAATGTTCCCCAACGGGGGTTACTTAGCGAACTCTGTAGTCCGTCTGCAACTGCGGTTTGAAAATCTCAGAACGCCAACCTGCACTCGCAAAACTGCTTCTGCATCGGACCATGCGGCAAAAAAGACTGAGGAAATGACGTCGGTCATGCGCATTAGTACCCTGACGTACTGACGTCAGTCTAAGGCGTCATGACCGACGTCAGCCTTATACTCTGGTATTCGGGCCGACTGGGACGCGGACTATACCCAATTGTCAGGACTGCAGCAAGGGAAGACGAAGAACATCAAAATGCATTTTCAAAACAACCCAATCTCCAATGTCTTTAGAACAAACACAAAAACCTCTGTACATTTTTATTAAATAAGTTTAACTCTCCATATCGGAACAACTAGCCCAAATCAACAGCTACACCCTCAGATATAACGTAATCTAAAATTAAGGTTGCACGTGCTAAAAATAGAAGTTATGTCCTTACCATAACGTTCCATGTGGAGTGTTCATCTCGCCTTTGTTCTTACACATGGGTTCGGAGCCGATCCTCGGCTCCGAGTCGGCCGCTTGGCAAAGCTCTGCATCGAGAAGAAGCTCGAGACCAACCTGTCTCCCACAATTCCCCTCTGCCTTTACCTCAGATCTAGTTTGCAAACAATACCAGATCCCAACGGGAATGAAACATACAACATACATGCTAAGGCATAGCTGAAAACAGCAGTAACAGCTGAGAGAAACAAAAGCGGGAGAACCAAACCAGACACCTAAACTGGACGTTCTTCCTGACCTTGGGTGGGAGGGTGGGAATTGTAAGAACAAAGGCGAGATGAACACTCCACATGGAACGTTATGGTAAGGACATAACTTCTATATGTGAGAGTGTTCAATCTCGCCGTTTGTTCTTACACATGGGTAGCGTCCCTAGCTCCGTGACCCTGAGAAACTCACGGAAGAACGTTCCTGAGCACAGTGGAACCAAAGGTTGCCCTGTCCCTAGAAACCCTATCCACTTTGTAATGAGTAATGAATGTATGTGGTTTAGACCAAGTGGCGGCCACACAAATAGTGTCCAAAGGTAGGCGGGCCACATGAGCCCGGGATGTAGATATTGATCTAGTAGAATGTCCTTTCGGTTTGACGGGTAAACTCTGCTCAGTAGCAGTATAATCAAAAGTAATACAATCGGATAGCCATTTGGAAAGGGTTCGCTTCATCACTGCCATGCCCTTTCTGCTGTCCGCAAAAGCTATAAAGAGTTGATCTGTCTTTCTGTGATCCTTTGTTCTATCCAAGTAAAATCTGAGTTGTCTATGAACATCCAACTTGTGTAACATATATTCTAGCTTATTGGAATGGTTCTTGAAAAATGTGGGGAGCTCAATGGACTGATTAATGTTATTGACAGAACAAACCTTGGGAAGAAAGGACGGATTAGTGCGAAGAGATACCCTATCAGGGTGAAAGATCAAATATGGGTGTATAATGGAAAGAGCTTGAAGTTCTGATAATCGTCTGGCTGAAGTGATAGCTACCAGAAAGAGGGTTTTCCATGACAAAATCTTCAAAGAACAGGAAGAGGCTGGTTCAAAGGGTGGTAGCATTAGCTGTGATAACAGGAGGTTCAGATTCCATGGTGGTGTAGTAAACCTGACTGATGGCCTGATATGGAAAGACCCTTTTAGAAAGGCCTTACAAAGCCTATGAGCCATAATAGGCGCCCCATTTTCTCCCACATGAAAGTTTGAAATAGCAGCCAATTGAACCCTCAAAGTGGCAGGAGAAGCTCCTTGGTGAAATAGTACGGATAGAAACTCCAAGACTTTGTTCAGTGGGGCTATTAAGGGATCCAAATGTTGCGTAGTTGCCCAGTGCACAAAACGCTTCCACTTACTAGTGTAAATTTTTGTAGTGGAAGCTTTATGAGAAGCCACCAGAATATTTTGAACCGCAGGAGAAAGAAGATCAGGCCTGGCTAAGAAGGGAAGCGGAGCAGCCAAGCTGCTAGTCTGAGGGATAGGAGCGACGGGTGAGGAGCCCCTGACGAGTGGTTCAGTAGATCCGGCTCCGGGTCCAGGATCCAGGGTTCCCGTATTTGGTGTGCTTGAAGAAAGGGAAACCAAATTTGATGAGGCCAGAATGAGGCAATGAGGATTATTGTCCTCTCCAGGTTGTTGGCCTTCTGTAGAAATTTTGGAATCAGAGGTATAGGAGGGAAGGCGTACAGGAGACCCGGGGGCCAATCGTGAATCAGAGCGTCCCTGGGGACTTCCCCTGGAGGGGGTAATAGGGCAAAGTAGCTTCTGCATTTGGCGTTCATTGGAGACGCAAACAGATCTCAGCAAGGCTGGCCCCACTTGCGAAATATCATGTCCGCAATTGTTCGTTTGAGGGACCACACGTGAGGTAACAGGATGGCTCTGCTCAACCTGTCCGCTATGACGTTGGATAACCCCAGGATGTGCGTTGCTATCAGAAAGTGACCCATGGACTCTGCCCATTGCCAAATTCTCATGGCCTCTCTGCATAATTGGTAAGATTTGGTTCTTCCTTGCTTGTTTATGTACCAGACTACGGACATGTTGTCCGATTGAACTGCAATGGTCCCTAGAGGTAGAAGGGGAGAAAAGTGTTGCAACACTAGAAACACTGCCCTCATCTCCAGAACATTGATGTGCAGATTGTACTCTAGATTGGTCCATTCTCCTTGGACTGTCTGTCCCTGAAAGATGCCCCCCCACCCTATCAGGGAAGCGTCCGTGGTCACCGTAGCTGTCGGAGTGGGTAGCACAAATGGTCGGCCGCCGGAGAGATTGCAACTCTGAAGCCACTAAGACAGGTGCGATTTGCAGATGTTCGTGATGTGAATTTCGTGTGTCAGAGGTAACTGTTGGAACGACCATTGTGCGAATAGCAGCCATTGAAGGACTCTCATGTGCAGTCTTCCCAAGGGTATCGCAAAGTGGGAAGCTGCCATGAGACCCAAAACTTTCAGAACCAGTTTTGCCGGGGATTTTTTGGACAACAGGAGAAGAGATATGTGATTTGGTAGAGAGGCTATTCTTTCTGAAGGAAGCCTTAGAATCAAGCAACGAGTATCTAATTCTGCTCCTATGAATGAGATATGCTGTGATGGCTGTAATACAGATTTTTCGAAATTTACGGAAATTCCGAGATGAACACAGAGTTCTAGTGTGTAATCCCTGGCCTGAATCAGTCGACGCTCGGTGGTGGCAGTAAGGAGCCAGTCGTCCAGATACGGAAACACCTGAAATCCTAGGCGTCTCAAGTGAGATGCTAACACTGCCATACATTTGGTGAAGACCCTGGGGGCTGAGGTCAGACCAAAGGGCAGGGCTCCAAATTGAAAGTGACTGGCTCCCAGCCGGAAGCGCAAGTGATCCCTGGACGCTCTGGCCATTTTGATGTGGTAGTATGCGGCCTTGAGATCTATTGAGCACATCCAGTCGTCCTTCTGTAAGAATGGAAGGATCGACTGAAGCGTGACCATCCGGAACTTTTCTTTCTTGACGAAAGTATTGAGCTTGCTTAGGTCCAGAATTGGCCTCCAGCCCAGTCTTATTTGGAACTAAAAAGAACCTTGAGTAAGTTCCGAATCCTCTTTGGTCCGCCGGGACTGGTTGGATGACTTTTTTCTAGCAGCTTTGAAATTTCTATAGCTGCAGGATCTCGCAGATGGGGCGGTACATCTGGGAGTCTTTTCTGCGGTAATGGGAGAAATAGAAATGGAATTCTGTAACCTCTGGTAATAATGCTTTTTACCCATTTGTCTGAAGTAAGACTTTGCCAGGCCTGAGGGTAAAAAGCTAAGCGACTCCCGACTGCCTCCAGAGCAGGACAGTCGGGCCTCCTCTCAGGAGTGCTGGAAAGGCTTCCCAGGGAGTGTATCCCTGTCACCTTGGTTTTGCGGACCCCCTCTGCCGCCAGGGCGACGTCTTCCACCTCTGCCCCCCCCCTGCTACTGGAGGGGGCATCACCCTGTGTGCCTGGGAAAGAGCCTTGGGGTTTTCGAAACCACATTTTTCCACCTCGTTGCCCTTTGGGGTACGGTCTGGATGGGGTGGAAAAACGGACTCAGACAGCAGACAGAGTCTTTCCCTCTTGCTCACACCGGGTAAGGGTCTCCTTTACTTTGGGGCCAAAGAGAGTGGCACCGTCAAATGGGGCATTAGAAAAGGAAGACTTGAAGGCTTCCGCAAAGGAACATAAGCGCATCCAGGATTGCCTACGAAGGGCAATCGCTGAAGCCGAAGCCCTACTCGACCCTTCGGCTGCATATGAAATGAGCCTCATGGACGAGTTGTAAGGGTATTGAGTTGTGCTGTAACTTTTCCCGAGACAGCAGCATCTGTAGTACCCTGGAGGGTATCTCCCAACTCTTTGATTAGATCCCTCTGTAAACGTGTGAAATGCGTCAAATAGTTCAGAGATCGCATGGAAAAAGCCGCTGAACTAAAAATGCGCTTCCCATACCTGTCCATAGTCCTAGAATCTCTGTTAGGCGGATGGACAGATGAGGAAGATTCAGACATCTCCTTTTTAGTGGCAGCTGCCACCACCATAGCGTCCACTGGAACTCCTTTTGTGAGATGTGCCTCATCTTGAGGGGCCGTAATATATTTATTAGGCTTTCTAGGGACTGGCTCCACCATGTCAGGTGTCTCCCACGCCCTTCGAACAATCAATTCCATCAACTCATCGAAGGGCGGAGTGACCCAGGAGGAAGAAAGGCGAGCACCGAATGCCTTCAGCAAGACTGACTCATCCTCAGAAGGGGGTAGGGCCTGCCAATCACCTCTCTGCTTCAGGATCTCCAGGATGTCTGAAAAGGAGACATCCTCTGAGGATGATTTCGGGGACCCTTCCGACTCATCTATGTCAGTGTCCGATGTTAAGGATTCTTGTGGAGAATCCAAGTGTCTCCTCTTACACAATCTTTTCCTCAGAACTTCCTCGGGGGGGGGCATCCGATGAAGCCTCCGAGGAAGAGGGGGCTCCCTCTGGGAGCGGCTGAGACACCGGTGCTCGACGATTTGAAGTAGCCATGGGTGCAGAGGAGGATAATGGGCCTTTATGGGAAGGAGAAGCTGTCTCTGCTGAAGTGGTTGTCTGAGTCGACAACACCTTCCTCATGAGGTCGAAGGCCCCCGGGTCCCGAGTCGAAGAATCCATCGGTTCCGAAGAAAGTGGAGGGATCCCCGAGACGGGGACCGAGGGCATCGGCCCCGAGGACGGAGCAGTCGATCCATGCCGAGGCACTGAGAGGGAGAGTCGGAACCGAAACATCGGTCCGACTCTCGGTCCCCGAACCAAGGATAGATCGTCGGCTCCGCGATTCCGGTAATGGATCAGTCGGAGTCGAGGTGAACGGTGCCGACCGAGAAAAAGACGGCTCCGGCACAGAGGGCTCCACGATCATCAGATCAGCCTCTCCCGGCTCCGAAGGCTGAATAGGCCTCGGAGGAGGAACAGATGGAGATACGGGAAGGCCTTCGAGTCTCTACACCAACTGGGAAGAGACTGAGATGAGTATGGACAAGGCCGTATTCTCCATTAACTTCTGCACCACACGGTCTACATCGGTGTCAGAGAGGGGTCTAGAAGAACGCGTCGAAGGAATCGAAGACGGAGCCGACCTCAAGAGCACAGGAGGTGGAAGCTCCGTCACCGGTTCCAAGACTCGAGGCTCGGTGACAGACAAAAGTTCGACACTCAGCCCCGAGGTCTGTGGAACCGGTGAACGAACTTTAAATGAAGAGCTCGGAGCCGATGACATGGGCTCCGACGTCTTCGATTCCTTCGAGGATTTAGACGTCTGGTCCGATGTATCAAGAGCCTCTTGAAATGCAGGCTTCAAAAGGCCTCTGTCCATGAGTTTCCTGCGCCTATCTGTCATGACCCTTCCACTGAAAGAATGACAAATGGAGCAGTCTTCTTGCAGATGGAGAGGGCCAAGACAGTAGACGCAGGAACTATGGTTGTCTGTGACAGACATTTTCTGTCCACATTGTAACCATTTGAAGCCTGACTTCACTTTCTCAGACATAATAAATATAATAACAGTCAAATCCAGTAAAGTTATATAAAGTCTACACAGTCTTGAACAGACAGTAACAGCCAACAATAATGTCAATAGCCAAGTAAAGTTTAGTCAAATCCAGTAATTTGTCAAATCCAGCAGTAATTTAGAAGTTAGTGGGTGGGGTAGGCCCCGAGGGAACTAACTAACTATATATATTAAAAAATATATACGTATAAGAAAGAGAAACCCTCGACTCACACACACACACAAAAGACTTAAAGGTGAAACTAGAAAAAAATATCTAAGAATCTTAGACAAAAATGCAATCTTATCTGCCAGGTGGTCTGAGCTCATCAATATTGATGCGAACGTTGCAGCGGCAAACTAGATCTGAGGTAAAGGCAGAGGGGAATTGTGGGAGACAGGTTGGTCTCGAGCTTCTACTCGATGCAGAGCTTTGCCAGGCGGCCGACTTGGAGCCGAGGATCGGCTCCGAACCCATGTGTAAGAACAAACGGCGAGATTGAACACTCTCACATGGTATGTTACGACTTAGGTTCCCCACTTGCACTATTTGCTGTCTGTTCTTTTTTATCTCCACTCCTCTCAGATATGAGAAACAGCTTGCATGCTTTAAGAAAACTAACTTAGACCCAAGAAAAATTGCAGTGGCTACCTTTAAATAAAACTAAACTATGCACTGGTCTATTAAATGCCTTAAAGTATTAAGGCTACTGCAGAAGCTACTGTCTATTATTATTCATTTCCCTTAATTGCAAACATTTTCACTGAACTGCTTGTCATTGTACCTTTAAATATTGCATTTCCCTCAGTAACAAATGTTAAAAAAGTCAAGATTAATTGCTTGCACCAGCAGACTGCTTGTCTACATAAAATTAATCAGCAATGAGAAAAAAAAACAGTTAACATGCAGATACATGAAGGAAGTTAAAGTTAAACACAAAGTTGATGTAGAAAACAAGCAATTTCATGACTGCTGTCGTAAGTAAAAATACTAGTCACCTGTACCTATTTTTAACTCTTAATGACTTGCTATGTTTTGAGGTGGCCCGCAGATGCATTAAGAATTGGTGTAGTGGACCTCCCCACAAAAAGGTTGTGCACCACTGGTTTAGAGATATTTAAGCTCTTAGAGTACTTTGCATATGTATTTGGTGACACTGTATAGTCCACTCCTAAATAGCCTTGAAAGACTTGGTCACAATTACCATTCGGATAATAGTAACATTACACAGCAAGACTGGTCACCCTTTGGGAAGGGCCTTAAAGTAGCTGATAAGGGGTTCTGGTGGCAGTGATAACTACCTTATGGTCTGGGCAGAAGAGGGCATAGCTAGCAAACCTGTGCCAGCCTTTCCCAGGTGTGTGTTTGTGTATAAATCAAATCTCAAAGTGAGTGCGTGTGTGTGTGTGTCAGCTACTTGGGCAGGGACACAAAGCACTGGTTGGACAGAGAAAGTGCTGTGAGGACTTGGCTTGGAACCCTGGCAAAGGACTCAACTCTACAGCTGTGCCACTGGAGAGTCTTATTTGGGGTTTGGAGAAAGAGAGAGAAACCAGCCCCTGACTGACTGTCATCTCGGTGTGTTCTTAAGGGAAACTGTACTTTACTGTGCGTGTACTTGCCATCCTCCCAATGTGTATGTCCGTCACTGGTGCTAGTGGTGAGGATTGAGGCTCTTTGATTATTGGGCCAGTGCAGGGGCATCACAGAAGTATTGAAAAGTATGGATTAAAAAAGTTTCTGTTATGGCAGCTAAGGATATGTGGGAAAAGACTAAACAAATGATAATACAAAACTGAGTAATTGGAAAATCTTGTTTATGGATATGGAAATTGAGATACAAGCAGTGAAACTGTTTTAGTCCTTTTAATTTTATGTATGGGTCAGGCATATTTATCAACCAGAGGAGAAGCTGTAGACAGTAATTAATAAAAAGGAGTTGAAGGAATTTATCAGGGAGGGGAAGATGGCAAGAGTTAAGTGGGATAAGCTGATCCTTCCATTAGAACAAGGTTGTTTAGGGTTACCCGACTTGGAGATATTTTACAGCTACACAGTTAAGGTTCGCATACATAACACAAACCAAAAGATTATAACTGAAAACAGAAAGGGATCATGATGACGCAGGGAGGAAGTTCAAGAAATGGGAAGTGGGATTTTGGAAGCAGATCATTAAGGAGAACTCCACCATACAGAATATTATATTCATAAAGTTGTTGTATCTTTCGGCTTTTCCCGGTTAGGGGTCGCCACAGTGGAGCTACGGTCCGCTAATGATTGGCAGTTGATTTTTACGTGCTGAGTTGCTGGCCCTAACGCACAACTTTCAACGAAGGTACGCCCATTCACGCATGTCTCCACAGTAGACGCTGTAGCTGAGAATCAAACGGGACAATGTCTTGCTGGGAGACGACGCTACCGCAGCACCACCACCGTGGATATATTGTATTCATAAAGTAGCAGAAAGTATTCTAAGAACTAAGACAACAAGAGAATAGAGAAAGACTTTGCCCATAGGGATGACTGCAAGTAGGGGAACTGAAAATAGGCAAGATAGGGTTGAAAATTACTGGAGAAAACTGGAAAAGAACCAATGTTTTGGGAGCATATAACTAGAGAGGCACTGTCTGGAAATAAGAAGTTATGTACCTACCATAACGTTCCATGTTAGTTGTCTTCTCTCGCCTTCTTTCTTGCTTGATGGGTTCGGAGCCGATCCTCGGCTCCGACTCGGCACTTGCTTTAGCTCGAGAACTCCTTTTACCAGCTCGAGGCAGCCCCATATCCCATGATGCAAGGCAGTAAGTACCCAGATCTCGTTTGTTGACAAAGGGCAATAACACCAAGCATAAAATACTTCCCAAAGGAAGAAGAAACTTACAGATGGAAAAAGGACCAGGTCTGAATGGTCTTTAGCATAATAGTTTCTTATACAAGGTCTGTCCAGGCCAGGGGAAGGAGGGAGGGCCAAGAAAGAAGGCGAGAAGACAACTAACATGGAGCGTTATGGTAGGTACATAACTTCTTAATGTTAAGTTGTCAATCTCGCCTTCATTCTTGCTTGATGGGACGCGTCCTAGCACCTCTATCCTGGGTGGCTCAATGGAACAAACTCTTGAGGACTGTAGAGCCAAAACTGGCTCTGTCCCTGGAGGCCAAGTCCAATTTGTAATGGGAAACAAAAGTGTGAGGAGTGGCCCAAGTGGCGCTGCACAAATAGTATCCAAAGGCAGTCTAGCTTGAAGGCTGTAGAAGTAGCTAAACTCCTAGTTGAATGTGCTTTGGGTTTTGAGCACAGCTGTTTTCCCCTGATCGTATAAATTTCAGTGATGACCGAAGAAAGCCATCTGGACAAAGTCACTTTAGAAACAGGAAGGCCTTTTTATTATCCGCATAGGAAACAAAAAGTTGATCAGATTTTCTAAATTTTTGTTCTGTCCAAATAATATCTAAGCTGACGGTGGACGTCAAGATAATGTAGCTTTTGTTCAGCTCTATCTGAATAGTTAGGAAAAATACAGGAGATCAATGGATTGATTCAGATTGTTTTTGAAGCGACCTTAGGTAAAAGGATGGATTAGTTCTCAAAGATACTCTGTCTTTGTGAAAAATCAAATAGGGGTCGAACCGAAGAGCATGAAGTTCAGACACCCTCCTGGCAGATGTAATAGCCACTAGGAATAACGTTTTCCAAGAAAGATATTTTAGGGAACAAGAAACAGCTGGCTCGAATAGGGGAAGAATCAAGGATGTCAGCACTAAATTTAGAACCCACTGAGGAGGAGGATTCCTGATTGGAGGCTTTAGTAGGAAAATTCCTTTCAAAAAGGCCCTGCAGAGCCTATGGGACATAATATTATGATCTGCTATCCCGACATGAAAATTAGAAATAGCAGCCAACTGAACTCTGACTGTGGAAGAAGAGGAGCCTGCATGAAAAATCTCTGCTAAGAAGTCCAGAACTGCCTGAACAGGGGCAGTAAAAGGATCAATATTTTGGGCCTTAGCCCAATAAGAGAAACGTTCCATTTGCTTGTGTAAATCCTCCTGGTAGAGGATTTTAGTGAAGCTACTATGATATCTCTAACTGGGTTAGAGATCAAAGGAAGCCTGGCTAAGGAAGGAAGTGGAGCAACCATGCTGTGAGGTTGAGAGAAGGGATTGACCGGTGCAGCTGACCGGATTGGTGAATCAGTAGATCTGGCACTGGGTCCAGATGCCACGGCTGCACCAAAAGGTGATGATGGAGGAACGGGAACCAAACTTGTCGAGGCCAGTAAGGGGCAATGAGAATCAATTTGGCTCTCAAAGCGGTAGCTTTCTGGATCACCTGAGGGATCAGAGGAAATGGAGGAATGCATAAAGAAGTCCCTGGGGCCAATCCTGGGTCAGAGCGTCTCTGGGGGATGGCCTGATAGAGGGAAGAGGCTGAAGAAGTCTGGACATTTGCTGTTTTGGGGAGTAGCAAAAGATCGCAACATGGACGACCCCATTCCAGAAAAATCTCTTCCGCTATGGATTGCTTGAGAGACCACTCGTGAGGCATGAGAATAGCTCTGCTCAATCTGTCCGCTATAATGTTGGTTTTCCCAGGGATATGCGTTGCTACCAGAAACCGATGAGAGGAGATCGCCCATTGCCAAAGTCTGAGCGCTTCTTGACACAAGGGGTAGGACTTGGTTCCGCCCTGTTTGTTGATATACCAAACTACAGACATGTTGTCTGTGTGGACTGCAATTGTCCCTACGGGAAGAAAGTCGTTGAGGGCTTGCAACGTTAAAAGCACTGCTCTCATCTCCAGGACATTTATGTGCAGATGGTACTCGAGCGGTTGCCACGTCCCATGAACCATCCTGCCTGATAATGACCCCCACCCGATCAGGGAGGCATCCGTGGTGACAGTGGCTATCGGGGACGGAGGTACAAAGCACCTGCCTTGGTGAACCTGAGACGATGTGATCCACCAAGCAAGATGTTCTTTGCATGTTTGTGTCACCAGAATCTGGTGACGCATTGGGAGTTGCTGGTATGACCACTGTGTGAACAGCATCCACTGAAGGAGGCGCATGTAGAATTGAGCCAGGGGAAGAAGAGTAATGGCCGCAGCCATGAGACTTAATACCTTTAGAACCATTCTGGCCTGTACTTTCTTGCTGGCCAGAATGATCCTGACAAGAGTCTGAATGTCTGAAACTCTTTGTTCTGTAAGGGTAGCTGACATCCGAACAGTGTTTAAGTTTGCGCCTATGAAGGTAATAGACTGGCAGGGCGATAAGGATGACTTTTCGAAGTTGACTGAGATGCCCAAATGAGAACAAAGGTCTATTGTGTAATCCCTGGCTTGTATAAGCTGATGCCTGGTGGTGGCTGACAGGAGCCAGTCGTCGAGATACGGAAACACCTGGAATCCTTGGCGTCTCAGGTGAGCCGTGACCACTGCCATGCATTTGGTGAACACTCTGGGGGCTGTAGTGAGACCAAAGGGCAGGGCTCTGAACTGGAAATGACTGGACCCCAGCCGAAAGCGGAGAAACCTCCTGGAGCGTCTGTGAATTTTGATGTGATAGTGCATCCTGAAGATCTATTGAGCACATCCAGTTGTCCTTCTGTAAGAAGGGCAGAATTGACTGAAGAGTGACCATTGAATCTTGTCTTCCTGACAGACTTGTTGAGTCTGCTGAGATCCAATATTGGTCTCCAGTCTCCCGTCTTTTGGGGACCAAAAGAACCTTGAGTAGATTCCGGGCTCTGAATGGTCTATTGTAACTGGCTGAATGGCTCTTTTGCAGTAGTTTTGCGATTTCTAACTCTGCAATGTCCCTTAGACCGGGTGGTACATCTGGAAGGGAACTTGAGGGAAGGACTTTCCTCGAAAGGAATTATGTAACCCTTGGATATGATCGACTGTACCCATCTGTCTTGAGTGAGGGAATGCCAGGCTTCTGGGTACAGTGATAATCTTCCCCGACTGCCTCCAAGGAGGGACAGCCGGGCAACACATCAGGGATGCTGAAAGGGCTTATCAGAGAGAGGCTCCCTGTTTCCCTGGTTCTTGGACCCCTCTGCCTCTAGAGCGGCGTCTGTTGTTGTTACCCCTCTGCCTCTAGGGGTAAACTGACCACGTGAATCCGGCGTGACTCCTTGGGATTTACGGAACCACATCTTCCCACCCTTCTGTCCTTTGGGATAAGGCCTAGAAGGGGTGGAAAACGGACTCCAACAGCAGAAAGAGTCTTGCCGTCCTGCTCACACCTGGTCAAGGTCTCCTTCACCTGAGGGCCAAACAAAGCTGACCCATCAAAGGGAGAATTTGTGAAGGACGCCTTAAAGGGATCCATAAAATCACATAGCCGCATCCAGGCTTGGCGTCTAAGAGCCACACCTGTGCCTGCGGCTCTACTCGCTCCATCCGCAGCATAAGATATTAGCCGCATGGAGGAGTTAGCAATGGAATTGAGGGTTCCTAGCTGCGAAGCAATCTTTTCTTGAGCCCCTGCAGCTGTAGGATCCTGAACTACTTCTCCCAGCTCCTTCAGGATATCTCTGGAGTCTGGTGAAGTGACAAAGATAATTCAGCGAGCATAGCAAAGGTCGCTGAGGAAAACATCCGCTTGCCGTACCTATCCATGGTCCTAGAGTCCTTATTAGGAGGATGGACGGGCACGGAAGGATCTGCAAGTTCCTTTTGGTGGCGCAGCCACCACCATGGCATCAGCGGGACACCCTTGGTTAGGAATTGTTTGTCAGACGGGCAGTGATAAATTTAGAAGGCCTCCTAGGGACTGGCTCTACAGAGTCAGGAGCTGTCCACGCCTTCGTGCAATAACCTGCATAAGGGGTCGAAGGCGGAGACACCCAGGAGGTGGAGGGCCGAGATCCAAACGCCTCTAGGTATACTGACTCATCCTCAGAGGGATTGTTGGTGGGCCAGTTTCCCCTCTGTTTGAGAAGTTCTAGGATGTCTGAAAAGGAGACATCCTCAGAGGGGGATCTAGGGGATCCCTCTGACTCATCAAAGTCAGTATCCGAAGTGACAGACTCGGGGGAGTCTACATGCTTCCTCTTACAAGTCCTCTTCCTAGGAGGATCTCCCGAAACATCAGGAGAATCCTCGGAAGAGGGGGAAATTCCCAATGGGGAAACCTGAGGCGGAGGATCTCTGGGTCCTGTAGCAAGAGAAGTGGCAGAGATGTCAACAGGTACCATAGAGGGAGGAGCTACGGGAACAGACTGCTGACTGATACCAGTGGCCAGTACACTCTTCATCACCTCGAATGCTCCCCTCCCAGGCAGGTCCGAGAGAACCCGCTCAAGAGCTAGGAACTCCAGGAACCACCGAAAAGGAAGTCTCCGAGGCAGATGTCGGAGCCGAGCTCACCAAGGCCGAGGCTCCAAGGGAAGAGCGGGCTCGGACAAGGGTCCGATGCCACTCACCCCTCGGAGGAGACCATGGAAGCCCGACCACGAATCCCTCTAAGGAAGAGGAGATAAGAGTAGGGGCTGAAGGAACAGAAGGGGTATCCGTCCTCCAGCCGTAGCAGTAACCATGCCGAAGACTCCAACTCCAAGCTCTGGGGTAGAGTTGAAGGAGGAACTGTAACGGGTGTGGACCAACAGTCGCCTGCTGAGACGGACTGTGTAGCATTTGGGCCAGTACCTGTGACTTGAGTAATCTACTGACCACTCTCTCTAGGTCATGATCTGACAACCTGGATGACCTTGAAGATCGGCTCCGATGGCTCCGTTCGATAGAAGAGGCGGCCAGAGCGAAAGTATCGGCTCCAAGGAAGGAGACCTCGACCTCTTCCTGGAATGGGCCATCGGGCCGATACTGATCCTGTCGGCACCGACTACCGGAGCCGACAGAGCTCGATGTATCGGCTCCAGCCGAGCCGATACAGCCACCAAAGTAACAGTGTCGGAGCCGATCGGAGCCGACACGATGCCTGCGCCACATGGGTGTCGGAGCCGATCGGAGCCGACATGAAGTGGTCAAAACAGATTCGGCACCGATAGCCATCGGCGCCGAAGCTTTGTGGATCAGAATCGGCTCCAGCCGAGCCGATCTCGACTCACGAGTCGGAGCCGAGGCCGCAGGCTTAGAAACAGAAGCCTGGGCCTTGGCAGTTTTAGTTGATTTTGTGGAGCCGACTTAGCGGAGAGCCCTCCGGCAAGAAGACCCCTGAGAATCAACTTGTTGATCTCTCCTGCAGGACTCTCTGGCTGAAGGAGTGACAAATAGCACAGGAGTCCTGCAGGTGAAGAGGGCCCAAACAATACAGGCAAGAAGTGTGACCGTCTGTCAGAGACATCTTCTGACAGCACGAGTCACACTTCTTAAAACCTGAAACCCTCTCCTTAGACATGGTGCCTAAACACAACACACACAGACACACCAGTCAAAATTAAATTAAACAAAATACCAAGAGGTATTTTATAAAAACACCAACACACACACCCTAACAGGGGGGGGGATGGGATAGGAAAATTGACTAACAAAAATTAAGAGACACAGGGATTTCTGTCAGAAAAGGGTAGAAATAAATTTAAACTATCAAAAAATTAGTTTTAAACTAAAAGGGGCTTGAAATATCACAAATGTGAACTACTTACCAGGAGCTGGTAAAGAGAAGACCTCCCAAGCGAAGCGGCAAACGAGATCTAGGTACTTACTGCCTTGCATCATGGGATATGGGGCTGCCTCGAGCTGGTAAAAGGAGTTCTCGAGCTAAAGCAAGTGCCGAGTCGGAGCCGAGGATCGGCTCCGAACCCATCAAGCAAGAATGAAGGCGAGATTGACAACTTAACATTAGTCTGTTTTGACACAGGTTATCCCTTCTTACCTTCAAAAGAAATGAACTACTGATCTGAAGATCTAAAAGACTTTAGTTCTCTCAAGACAGTACCGGAGTTGTCTGTGTACATCCAAGATATGGAGGACCCTTTCTCCCTCATTTTTTAGGCTCAGTAAAGAAAATAGGAAGATGAATAGTTTAGCTTAAAGTAAGCTCAGATGCCACATTAGGCAAAAAAGACTGATTAGTTCTCAAAGAAACCCTACAGAAAATGAGGTAGGGTTGACTCACCAGAACAGCTTGGAAATAAGATACCCTTCTTGCAAAGGTCAAAGCAATGAGTAAAAAATATTTTCCATGTTAAGGACCTCAAGGCAGCCAGATTAGTTGGCACAAATGGGGCAAGTGTTAGCTTCTCTAACACAATTTAAGATCTCAAGGATGAACTACTATTTACTTATGAGATCATAGGCGTGTACTAGGCTAATGGCCCTGGAGCCTTTACAAGCCTAGCCCATAGGATTACCCTGGCATTGTGCCACCCGACCTTAGTTCCCAGTGCCTCTGTCAAGTAGAGCCACTGCAGTGATCCCCGTGGTGAATTTTCTATTTCCCATCCACACATCAAGATTTCTCTTGAAGAGGGCCAGTGAGGTGCTCTGTTTGACATGTATGGGAAGTCTATTCCATAGCATGGGCAGTCTCTGGGTTATGAACCTGTCCCCTCCAACATGTTCTGTTGATTGTGGTAATGAGGTTGAGGTCTCTGGAGCATGTGGTGCAGAGGAATTGGGATTTCTTTAGATGTACTATTTCTAACAGAGCTGGGTCAGACATGGCTTTGCAAGTCAAGCAGAGATCGCCTCTAAGTAGGCGATATGAGACCGAGAATAGTTGGAGTTTTTTTGAGTCTGTCCATATAGGACAAGTGTTTAAGGCCTAGAATCCTCTTTGTGAGGTACTTTTACAGCCTCTCCAGTTGTTGCAGGTGTCTAGTGAGGTACATGCCAAATGAGGCATTGTACTCTATGATTGGCCTAAAGAGGGAAGAGTAGAGGGAGACAATAACCTCTTTCTTCCTGGATGCAAAACCCTTAGTAATGTGATGTGCCACACAGGACTTTCTGACCACAGTAGCAATGTGGTGGTCGAAAGAGAGATTGCTGTCAACCTGTGTTCCCAGATCCCTTATAACGCCTTCTGTGTTCAGTGGACTACCATCGATGTGGTAATTCATGGGAACAGAGTTTTTCCCAAAGGGAATGACGACACATTTTTTGGCATTGAGCTTAAGGCCATGGTTCTGATACCAGTCGTTGGTCTCCGTGAGGCCCTTCTGTAGGATGTCAACATCACTTGGGGAGTTAATAATAGCTCCCAACGTGCAATTATCTGCAAACTTTGTCAGACAGATTCCCTTCTTGTCGGCCTGGACATCAGAGAAGTAGATTCCAAACAGGAGAGGACCCAGGACTGAACTCTGTGGGACTCCACTTGTGACTGGTCGGAAGTATGACTTGGAGTCAGCTACTTTCACACTGTGGGTTCTATCTGTGAGCCAGTTTGCAACCCACCTACTGATATAGAGGTTGATGCCTAGCTTACGGAGTTTTTCTATGATTCCTGAGTGGGGAATGGTGTCAAAGGCCTTGGTCAGATCAAGGTAGGCTGTGTGAACCACCTTGCCTTCATCCACAGCTCTGGTGACTGACTCAAAGAAGTCGACCAAGTTGAGCAGGCATGATCTACCCTTCACAAAACCAAATTGTGTGGGATCCAGAGTTTGGAGATTCCCTATATCCTTGTTTATTAGGTCCATGATGATGTGTTCCATAGCTTTGCATATCAGACTTATTAGGGTAATGGGGCGATAGTTCCCAGGGTCTGTAGTCGCTCCTCCTTTGTGGAGAGGGATGACTGTAGCAGTACGCCATTCGGTAGGGACAAAGCCTGAGGTGAGGCTGTGACTGAATAGGGCAACACAGGTGAGGTGCCAGTTCACTCTGTAGTTCATGTAGCACACAGTCAGGGATATTGTCAGGTCGCATAGAAGCTGTATTCTTGGCCTTGGAGAGTGATGTTTTAACCTGCGCAGCAGTAATACTGGGTGCCTGGCAATCTACTGTTAATGTGATAGGTCCTTTGGGAGGGGGGAGAGAGGGGTAAAGTTGGCAATGAATCTGTCGGCCAGTATACTGGCAATAGCTGTTGGCTCGGTATAGGAGGTACCATTGTGCAGTAGCTCACAGCAAATCTGGGAACTGCCATGGAGATCCTTTACATAACTATAGAAGGCCTTGTGGTTGTCTTTACTATCTGCCGCAATTCTGTTTTCATAGCTAGCTTTAGAGAATTGAAGGCCTCTTACGCATAACCGCTTTCAAGAAAATTTTGACGTGAAAGAGGAAGATTCATGGGCAAACATTTTGAAATCACCAATAAATGAACCTTGACAGTGGAATAAGAAAGGCTATAGTATAGTAACTCACATATATTTTTTTAAAGCAGAGAACAACTAGCCCTGAATGGGTGCTGGTAATGTTGTAGGCACGAAGTATAAAGCCTTTTCTATTTGCTAATATATGATTTTCTAGTAGCAGGCTTTCTTGTCACCATTAGTACCTGCTGCTCTTCCTCGGAAAACAGGTGTCTAACAGGAATTAAGACCCTGTAACTGCAATGATCTTGTGGGATTCCTTCTGAATCTTCAGAAGTAGCCTGGATATTAGTGGAAAGGCATACAGGAACATTCCTGTCCACAGAAAAGAAAATGCATCTGTCTTCTTGGCCTTCTTATTTGGAGTCCTGAAACAGAATCTTGCCAGTTGATTGTTCAAAGAGGAGTCAAATAGGTCTACTTAAGGAACTCCCCATAGAGTGATCAAATCCTGGAAGACTTCCTGATCTAGTTTCCACTCGTAAGGGTCTGCTCTGGTCCTGCTCAGCTTGTCTACCACACAATTTTGATCTGATAGAATGTAGGATGCCTTTAGACTGAGATTGTGCTGTGATGCTATATCCACAGCTAACTTGGCAAGTCTACAAAGAGGGTACGACCTGGTTCCCCCTTGCTTACTGATATACTACATGACTGTGGTATTGCCTATAACCACTTGAAAAGGTCCCGAGGATCACAGATTATTCCAAGAACGGATTGCCTTGATCAGGGCAAGCATCTCTGATATTTATCCTCTTGCACCTGTCCTTGGTGTCCCACACTACCTGCACTTTTATCCCTCCTGAAACTGTTCCCCAAGAAAAGTCTAGAGAGACTGTGGTGATTTACTGCTTTGGAGCAGGGAGGGAGATGGGGAAACCTAGATTTAAGTATGTCCATTGCCCACCAAAAGATCTCTCTTCTGACAAACACCAGTACTGGGATTTGTAAAGATAAAGGGTGTTGATGCTGGGACCAAAGAAATTTCAGATACCACTAAATCTTTCATATGTGGAGTCTTACCAGGGGTATCACGAGAATCATAGATTACATGAGACCCAAAATACTGAGGCATTCCCTCGCTGTGACAGAAGTCTGAGTGGAAATCCTTAAAAACAGATATAAATAAAGATATAATTTTCTTTCCTGTGGAAGAAAAGCTTTTTGAACTGGGGTGTCTAGAAGACATCCCAGAAAGAGAATCCTGTGTAAGGGAGTCAAGAAAGATGTTTGAGTGTTTTCTTGGAATCCCAGCTTGTGCAAGAGATCTCTCACCCAAGGGAGACATTTCTGACATTTTGTACAAGACTCTGCAAAGATAAGCAAGTCATCTAAATATGGAAAAATGTGGAATTCCTGTAGCCAGCAATGAGCTATAACTGGAGCTAGACACTTTGTGAACACTGATGGAGAAGTGTAAGACAGAGGAATGGAATGTGATCCAGACGCACAAAACCTTAAACGTCTGAAGCCTGGATGTATAGGAATATGATGATCAGCATCTTTTAAGTCTAGTGCTACCAGAAAACTTGATGAGGAAGAAGAGTTAACAGTGACAGCATTTTGAATTTGGACACTATCATGAACAGGTTTAAGAAAGAAAGATCCAGAACTAGTCTCCAAGCATTTTCTTTCTGTGGCACTATGAACATCCCTGAATAAAAACCCTTCCTCACCTGGAAAAGAGGAACTGATTCTGTCAATCCTTGGGACAGCATGTGATGAAGAACAAGTGGGAAAAAAAGAATATGATCTGCAAGATGAGGAATGAATTCCTGGAAAGGAGCAATTTCCTCCCACTACCATCTATAACCCTGATGAATGATTTTCAGAACACATTTGTCTGAAACAATTTGTTGCAAAAGAGAAAAATGGAGATTCAAACTTACTGGAAGAGAAAAGGGGCCAGGGTGGAAGGGGGTCACAAGGCCTTGAAGAGTTATTCAGACTTGTTGGATTGCCCTTGGTTTTGGGATGTTTATGACTTATTTTTGAACTCCCTTGCTACTACTTCTTAAACATCTGTTTACCTGACTTTGTTGACTGTTTATTCTGTTTTTTTGCCAAAAATGGATGAGGAGAAAAAAAATCCCTTGGACAATTTGGAAAAGTAGGGCTGAAAAATCTTGATTCCCTGGATCAGCTTGCCCCTTTCATCACACTTTTTAATCTCCTCTGCAGCAGAGCAATGAAAAGCTAAATGTCCATCCAAAGGAGAATTTACAATCTCATTCTTTACATCATCTGGGAGGTACTGAAAATGCAGCCAGTCAAACCTTCTTAAAACAGTATCAGTGGCCATACTTGGAAGAAGTATCAACAGAGTTATCCACACTGCAAAGAATGAGGATTGATTGGTGCAACAGAAGAAATTTAGTTATTTAAAGCACATTTTCCTCACAAGAAGGAACTGCAGATCAAACATTCACACGTTCACTGTCAGAACAAACTAACACATGAGCCTGACAACTTAAAATTCTGAAAGTCCAAGTTGCAAGTTTCCAAACTATCAATAATTTTTCCACCTTTATTAAAAGAGTACAACTGGCATTAACTAATTGTTTAGCAGCAGTAGTGTCAACTAAGGCTTTAGCTGCTGGGTCAGGTTTGAGAATAGTGTATAAAATTATAAAAGATTGGGGAACTTTATACATTCTATTTGCCCTTTTAGAGACAGCTGGCTGACTATCAGGAAAATTACAGGCAGTAAGAAACACAATCCTCTTAAGCAAACAGAACAGGAGCGGGTGTAGATTCTGGAAAAACCCTTCTGTAACAACTCATAGTATTTTCTAAGGGACTGAGAAACCAAAGTGTTTGCTCACTGAAACCACTGGGACATTCTAGCAATATTCTCAGAGAAAGGGAACCCCCCCCACAAGGAAAATCAAAAACTGAGCTCTCCTCAGAGTCTGAATCAGAAATATGTGAACAAAATCCTGAATCTTTTCCTGCATCATCATGTTCAAATTCAGAATAGTGAATCCCTTCAGGAAAAGTCCCTCTTTCTTTTACCAGAAACTACTTCACAAGAAGAATCAACAGCCTGAATTAAACCCCGAGCCAGTCCCATTAAACTACTCCTATTCAAAGAAATGTAAGGAGGAGAAGGCATATGCTTAGTTCTCATTTTCTTTTTGACAGTAAAAGCCGACTGTGTTACTAATGGCAGCCGATGTTTCCCTGGGGATGGACACAGCATTCTGACAAAAGAGAGGAACCTTCCATGCTCCCTCTCCCAGGCCTGAAAGGAGTGGCTCCCCTTAACAGCCGCAGAGGACATGGTTAACCCCCTGGTCCATATTGGCTGTTGGTGCTATATCAGATTCATCTGGGGCACAAGATGAGTGGTTTGAGGTACAATAAATGGCCACAGCAAAGTTACCTACTTGTGGTTATGGCAAATTGCTAGTCTGCTATGGTGGCAAAGGCTGTTTGCTTAACTTTTTCTTTTTGAGGCTAGAAGACAGACTGATTGTGGGACTGACAGTTTGTTCCATGGTCAATTCGAAAACAGTGACTTTTTCCCATGGAAGACAAACAGCAAATGCCGGTAAAACTACCACTCTATAAAAGTTAAAAACTACCACTCTATAAAAATACATTTTTTGACAGAAAAAAAAACACAGCAAATGTTATGACAGCCCCCACAACAGAAAAATACACTACTTTTAAACTCACAGAAAAAAAAAAGTGCTCCATTTAAAAGAATGTTACAGCCTCGAGACAGTCCCAAAAAATACAACACTCCTAGCTTTAAATAACTTTTCTAAGAGGAAAGTACTAAAAATAAAATAAATTTAAGAAAATGGAAGCCCTCCCCACCCACAAAGAAACTTATCTGCAAAGCAAAGGAAAGCAGAAGCTGACCAATTCTCAAATGCCTCACAAGAGTGTAATCTTCAACATCAGTAAAGCTCTGAAGGGGTTTGCACCCAAACTTGTCTTTTAGTCAGCTCAGCTTGAGCTGTCTGACAGTTTTAGTGCGTGGAAGGTACTCTAAAACTTTGGAAGCTGGCTAGCTGTTGTATCCTTTGCAGGAAAAAAACCCATATAGTTAAGGTGTAGTAGTGAGCAACATGATGAATCAGTTTATCTGCCCAGCAAAGGAACAGCATAAGCAGACAGTCAATACTCAAAAAACTGCAGAAGAGCACTGTCTTCAACAGCACAAATGCTCTGAAGGGATTGGTGCCCAAAACTGTCTTTAGTCAGCTCAGCTCTAACCAACCAATGGTTAGGGTGTGTGGAAGGTGCCCTGAATTTTTGTAAACTGGCCGCCTGTTATATTCTTGGCAGGATATAACACACATAGCCAAGGCTACTGCAGCAGTGATCAAAATGATGAACATTATGAAAGATCACAGACAGTGGGAAGAGGAAGTCAACAGAGATGGAAGACAATATCTGGGGGAAGAACATGCTACACCACAGATATGCAAGCATTTTCTTAAGGTTCCATTTTCTTGAGTGGCAAGGTTTGCACAAATTTTCTACACCCCAGAGTGTTTATTTAAAATGTCATGTAAAAGAGATTATTTTGCTGGAGGTATGAAATCCTCAACAGGAAAAGTGGAGTTTTATTTTTTTTTATTTGTCCAAAACTAGAACCTTCTAGGGACCAAGTGATTGTTAGACAGATTACTTACTGTTAAGCACCTCTCACAAATCAAACTTACCTTTTGAACAGCCCTCTACCAGAAGTATGTCCAACCTTGGAATTAGCCCAGTTATGAGTCTGTGTATAAAAAAAGCATCTTTAGGTGAAAGAAAAAGCCTGACCCTCCTAAGCTTCAAGGGTTAATAGGGCTGACTACTGAAGTATGCAAACAGGAAATAAACGGTGAGGTAGTAAGAAACACAGAAGGTCACTTTAAGCCTGTCCATCACACCACTGATTTACTTGCATCAATTTTAATTTATGTTTAAGACAGATTTATAGAGAATGCTGTTATATATTTGTAAGTTCATTCTGAATACAGTTTACACACAGTTTTCATGGTTTTATGTTATACTTTTATTCCAAATCTTTTTTTTTTTTTTTTTTTTGCCATTTAGTTGTAAAATCATAAGATAATGCTGAACAACAAGCAGCCAGCACAGAACATCTTTGCATGGTGAATGACTACATACATGACATATTGACTATGGGTCACAGGTGCATGATATAAAGATATGGCCTGTGCCTTGAAGAGTAAACCTTAACAGTCTGGCTGTAAACATTTCGTACCTGTACAGCAGCCCATCTGTCATACCTCCTGTAAGTGCCATTAAGTCTACTGGCCAGCAATGGCTGTAGCAGTGTACATGTACAGGTGTGTGGGGATGCCCCCACATGTCTACTATAGGTCAGTAGTGAACTGGTAAATGGACACACTGTGGAACACCGCCTATAGAGAGTGTGCGCCCTGCTGTGTGCAGTAGCCTGCAGAGGGGCACATCCAATGAAGCTGGGGAGTACAGTATTAACGGTAAAAATAACTACATGAATAAATAAATGCAAATATGAGTGCAATAAAACCTACAATGGCAGCCTTAGTATGAGACAGTAAATATCTACTCATGTATGCTTTATAAAGGTGAAATGAGAAGTACAGTAACAGACAGCTCTTAGTGACAACATAGGTAGAGACATGTTTTGGACTTCCAACTCCCAACTAAGCTAGAGCATCTGGTTTACACATCTGCAGGTTAATGTACAGTTGCCTGTACTGCTGTCCAGTTGTAAGGATGCCAGTAGCTTTGCTTGGCTCATTTCCCAGGTTTGTCCATACATCTGCATTTTTAAATATTTCAGCCTAGGCTACAGCCAGGCAGTCGTTATACTGGTGTATATACAAGTAGAGAAATGTTTGTCTCAGCGCACCAGATAGGTGCTATACCCTTGGCTATAAAAGAAGCCGTAATGTGTCTAAGTCAAGGGCCTAAATGGTGGCACTTTGCATAAAGTAAAATTGATTGGGTGGGAGTCACCCATACAACTTTATTTGCTATTTATTAATGTTAGGACAAACAAACAGTGGACCTGATTTGTATTCTGTTCATTGACAGCCTTGTGGCTGTATCAGGACATATAAATATCCAATCAGCACACTGTGCTTTATATTACATATAGACAATGCATCTGGTGTGATGACAATGTCCTTTCTACTCCAGCAAGGGAAGAGGCAAACATGACCAGGTGCATGTTCCACAGGAGGCTGGTGTGGTCTGCCTACCCATGACCTAGTATGTATTTGTCCTTTCATTCCATATTTGTCTCATGAGCCATAAAACCAATGTTTGCTTTCTCCCCACTTTCTCTCTCTCTGCAGGTCTTGAGCAGCCAAGGGAACCTCTGTTGCAACCTGTGTTAGCCTCCTCTTCTCCCAAACTTTCTCATCTGGAAGAAGCAGAGCTCCTCCCTGGCTGGTAGCCTGGGACATAAGCCACTGCCTGAGCAGACCAAACTACATTCAGTGATAGAGGATGAAGTGGGCAAGATGTGGGAAAGATGGTACACCACAAACACCTACTGTAGCAAGGTGCAAGACTCACTGAACTGGTAGACTTTGACCACTGAGCCACCAAAACCTCTGGGACACCTCCTTGACATCCCCTGGGCATTAGCCCCTAATTCATCTCTGTTTTGGACATGCCTTTGCTCCTGTGCACCCCTTCCTAACCCCATAGTCTGTGTAACCATCCTATTTGTGAGTTATCCCACATCCTCCCCTTCACAGATTATCCATCATGTGTTTGTCTGTGTTCCCTTCCATTTGTGAACCTTCAGTGTTGTATGGTCACCCATCATTGTTTGTGGCATTACATGTCTTCATCTATACCCTTCCATCTTCCCTAACTGATATCCCTTCTCTTACTTCTTTATACCCTTCCCCTTACATATTATAAACAAAAGGGGTCCTTTCCTGACAAAAAAAAAGTATGTACCCTCCTTTCCAGTTCTCTAATGCTCACTCCATTATTCTTCTGTGTTTCTCTTGGCTTTTATTCCACTTTTTCCTTCTGTGATTTTCAGCTCTTTCCACCTATATAAAAGAAATGAACTGGTGTCCATCACTTAACATCTTCATTTTAAGAATGCTGGTACAATGGACTTGGACACAATAGTGCCACTGTCTCAATGTACCTCTAAAATTACCCAGCCAAGTCTTGTAATACTTGTGTAGGGCTGTGCTTTATTGCCAAACTGTTACAGCACATTTACACATATATGCATGTAATGCTTATAAGTGTAGGAATTCTTCTTCAAGCTATCTTTATGTGCAGTTTCAGCTCTGCACAGTCCAGGTGGGCAGATCATCATAAGCTGCTAAAATGTGAAAACTAGTGCCACTTGATTTGCACTGTGTCACTACATAAATATGCAAACGCATTATCTGCTGATTCCGCTATGCAGTCAGTGACTGCAAATATCACCTTTACTTTCACAGCTTTTCATACTTCCAGTAGAAACAATAAAACTTATAATAAAGAAGAAATGTAGTGCTGGAGATGTTAAAAAAATAAAAACAAGAGATGACTGGAAACTCTCCATCTGTGATGAACTAAAGGCATCAATCTTTACAGTCTGATTTTTTTTTTAAATTTAATTATATTAATGAATGAATGAATGAATGAATGTATTTTTTACCATGGGAAAGGCAGGTAGACTGTGTCTTCCTACAGCAATGCAGCACTCCATGAGTCTTATCCTTGCCTTGATACTACAAGCTCCCATGTTTAGTCTACCCCCTAATGCTGAGTGGGTTAGATTTTGTAGCAAGGCTGAGATACAGAGAGGAAAGATGACCTGAAAGCCACAAGTGATACCCATGGAAGGCAGGTCAGTTCTTGCTTCAAATTAAGTTCCTAATCGATTGCTCATGCTAAATAATGATCCAAGGGTTAGATATGCAATTATCCTCTGAAAGAGAACCATTTGCATCTACAAGCAGCACCCTTTGAGGATCTACTTCTTAGGACAGATGCCCCTAGTAATCCCTCGTCTCCCAGTAGTTCACTAAGGGAACACCTCTCAGTGCACACACCAAGTCCTCCCTGAAGAAAGGGAAAGGTGAGTAGGCAGAGCCTTGTCATTCCTTTTTTTCCCCTGCAGCAGACTCCAATAGCTGCCCAAGCCACCAGTCCAACTCTAGTTTCCTGGATTACAATCACAATTTTAATCCTCATCAACAATGATGCTGGCTAGTCAGATAAATAAAACCAGGAATTTTATAATCTTAAAATGAAGGTAACGCTATAATTTAGTCAGTTAAAAATGATCAAAAATACAGCAAAAAAAAAAAAACTGTGAAACTGTGAATTGAAATATACCTGCATCATCTTCTGTGGAATTCATACATTCTTAACATTACATTTAAAAGGAAATTAACAATTTATTTTTAAGATTAAGTCATGAAGTGACTAGTTTTAATTTTTGGCCAATAGGAAATACATTTCAATCAGTTTAAGCATTTGTTGATCCTCTTATCATTACATGATCTTTATTTTTCTTTATTCACAGCTTTTACAAATAAGATTTTTTTTTTTACTTAAGCTCAAAGATTAAGGTTACTTAATATAACGCTCAAAGTCCTATAAGCTATATCCAACAATATATGGACCAAGATCTGCCAGATGTACAAGCTGGTTTTAGAGGGGCCAGAGGCACCAGAGATCAAACTGGCAACATCTGCTGAACAGAAAAAGCAAGGGAATTCTAGAAAAAATATTGACTTCTGCTTTATTAATTACTCTAAAGGCTTTGACTGGATGGATCAAAACAAACTGTGGCAACTTGTTAAAAGAAAATGGTACATGGGGTCACCTTATGCGTCTCCTAAGGAATCTGTATGCAAAGCAAGAAGCAACACATTGAACTTAATAAGGATTAATATACTGGTTCAAGAATGGTAATGGAGTACAACAAGGTTAAATGTTATCACTATGCTTATTCAATTTGTATGTAGAGTATATCATGCAAAATGCAGGGTTAGAAGAATCAGAAGCTGGAATCAGAATTACTAACAGAAGTATCAACAGAATCAAAAAAGCAGACATCATTCTAACTGCTGAATGTGAGGAAGAAAGAGCTTGCTGATGAAGGTGAAAGTAGGGAGCTCTAAAGCTAGGTTGTTGCACAACATCAAAAAAGCAAAAATTATTTTACCTAGCCCTATCCATTCTTTGCAAAGCGACTGGGAAGAAATGAAGACAGTGACAGTGTTCATTTTCATGGATTCCCAATATTTCTACAGATGGTGACAGCTGGTCTGAAATTAAAATATGTTTGATTTATAAAAGCAAAGCTATGGCAAATATCCAAATGGATAAGACTAAAGAGGAAAGACATCACAGTCAGCAAAGGTCCATATAGTCAAAGTTACGCTTTTCCCAGTAGTAATATACTGCTGCAGCAGCTGGATTGTAAGATTAGAGACTGGAAAACTGATGCTTTTGAACTGTGGTGGTGGAGAAAACATAGAGCTATCCGCGAACTGCAAGAAGATTGATTCAGTCAGTACTTAAGAAAATAAATACAGACTCTTCACTGGAAGGCCTAGTAGTAAAAATGAAATTTGTATACTTTGACTATATTATGTGAATACAAGTTTAACTACAGGAGACACTCCTGCTGGGAAACATCAAAGACAAAAGAAGGTGTTGTCTGAGGCTAAGCTGGATGGACAACATTACTGAAGCAAAGAATGTGTGTGCAATTAAAGTAGCAGTTTTTGACAGACAGGCCTGGTATGTTAAAGTCCTTTAGATAATGAAGAGTCAAATTCAACTTAGCGACTAAACAAGTCTGACTGCAAATCAAATAACTAACTCTAATGAAATTGTAACATGCATTGTCAGAAGTTTTATTTTGCAATGTGGCTTTCTATACTTTTTTATGGTGCACATTTGAGATTATTTCGAACCACTCAAATTTACTTGAAACTGTAATAAAAATTATGCCAAACAAAGTCAAATAGACTACTTAAGATTTTTTTTAGAAAAGTGACTGAAGATTTCCAAAGAAATAATGATAGTGGTATATATCATTAGGCAAATTAAATCTCTGCAAGCAGTAAAAAGAAATGAAGTATAGCAGAGAGTCGATTATCTGAATGTTGATTATCCGAAATGTCTATTATTCAAACACAGCCTTCCAAAGTTCTTGGGTAGGAAAAATTATAAATTATAAATATGTAAACGTTATACATATTCGCTTGTGCGTGCTTTTTGCACTTGTAGCGTTAAAACTTTTCTTTCTTGTCCACTGGAATCGCTGAATGGTTGAAAAGTTATTCCCTGCATGTAAAAAAAAATTTAGAACTTTTTTTATCTGATTCAATGTATGTTTGATTATCCAAACTACCCTATTAGTTAGGATAATCGACTCTCTACTGTAATCTCCTAAAGATGCTGCTTATATATGGGTGTATCACGCAAAAAAAAAAAAAGTTCTACGTAGAAAAACTCTTCATAGGAACCATACCACACAAAAATCCAGATTTGTGCTCTGTTCTTCACAAAATTTAAAGTTTTCTGGCAAAGCACTGAAGTCACTAAATAATATTAAATAATGACAGACATTTCAGTTTCAAACGTTATACGTTTCCAAAAACATAATGCAAAACCTGCTATTCTACCAATTTTCTAAGTTTATAGGAGCAATATTTAGAATCTGTTCCTATTTGTTGGGCCTTTGTCTCCCTATTATTTCTGGCTTTGTCTTGATTTCTTCAGCTGACAGGTTGAGAGGTATAACAGGGACTTCTGCTTAAATGATGGAAGGAATAAATTATGCAGAGATAAATTAATCCTAATATAATGATTTAATGTTAGTGACCCACCAAGAAGACATAGAAATGATCCTTTGACTTGCATCTTCTGTACATATCCTATTCTCTTTTCCTTTGTCCATCTTCAACTCTACCTCTTCCTAACTTGCCCCAAAACTAAACAAACAGTCGGTTTAAATGATAGCTCTTCTTTCTAATGTATATAGACTGAATTATCCAGGTTTTTGCTTGCTCCCCATTATCCAGCTACACCATATCATTAACCATTTTGGTTAAATGTTAAATGCTGATATGATTTGTTCTAGCTTTATTCTTCCTTTTCTTTAGAAGGCTAAGTGGCTGCTTGGGTAAAATATGGACATGTTTTTAAGGTTACAGGGTGATCCTACTATATCCCAGAAAGGAGAAACTGTGCATTATGTTCTGCTTTTACTTCTTCAACCTGTTGATTTTGAAAGCAAGATTAAGTGAAACAGACTTATTAGTACCTTTAATTAATATATTTCTGCATCACTACTTTTCAACAATCGCACATGTTTATAATTTTTTGTGGCTGCCCCTTGGAAACGAAGATCAAGCTACTATACTCTCACTTATGAGCATGCAATATTCTTTGAATAAACTATTTTATACTTATCAGGTAAGGGCACTTTGCTTAATAGTCTTAACTCCTATTGTGAACCCTTCTTTTCTTGTCTTTTCTTTCATGCTTCATCGCTATTTTTTTGGCAAGCATTTGCCTACACTGCCTTCATTAAATAAAAGAGGTCTCACTGCAACATCCTACTGCTTGCTACACCAAAATGAAAAGGTTTTAACATGGAAACAAACGCCTCCCATCTGAACATGACACTACATTCCATCTCAAAGCCGCAAGGGTGAAGAAAAGGAAATGGAAAAGCATGCATACAAAGACAGCATAAACACAATGAACAAATGCTGAACTGATTTCAAGCATTCCTTAACAAGCCTCAATTGTTGTTATAAAGTTCTTGTATAAGAAACACTGCCTGCAAAATAAAAAAGTACAAAATATAACTTTTTAAATGGGTTCAGTGTGCACCTAAAATTTTTAACTACCATTATAAATATACTAATCAGTAATGAAGAAATGAAAGCAGAAACTCTTACCTCTGCTGAGGACTGCTCCATTTTCCTTGTAGTCCTGTATCTCAGCATCCTTCCTCTCCAATAGGGTTATAAACTCCTGAGTCTGCTGTTGTAGGGCAAGAGTCATCTTCAGAAATGGACCAACAAGATGAAGCGATACCTAGGATTAAAAAAAATGTATATATGTATGATGAAGTAATAAAAAAAGAAGTTATGTCTTACCATAACGTTCCATCTCTTTTGTTCATCTTCTTTGATTCATCACTGATGGGCTCGGTTCCGAACTCTTGGAACCCAGTCAGCCTTTTTACCAAGCTCGCACCAGCCAAATAAACTCTCGAGCCAAGTCTCTAACCAGAATGCCCTTCTCCCTGTTACCTCAGATCGAGTTTGCTAGAAAAAGAAGTAAAGCCAAGACCACTTCTGCACAAATACCCGAGGGCACCAACCACTTAGACCCAAAACATCCCCAGGAGCCTTTGGAGGGGGAAGGAGGGTGGGGAAGTGATGAATGAAAGAAGATGAACAACACAGATGGAACATTATGGTAAGACATAACTTCTTTATCTGATGTTGTTAATCTTCTTTCCATTCATCACTGATGGGACAGAATCCCAAGCTACCTTGTGGTCCATGGGCGGCCTTTATGGAAGAACATTCCCGAGTACCAATGAGCCGAAGGCAGCTCCCCACTGGAGACCAAGTCCAATTTGTAATTATTGATAAAGGTATGAGGCTTAGCCCAAGTAGCTGCTGCGCAGATGTCATCCATGGAATCCCTGGAATGGAATGCTATAGATGTCGCCATAGATCTAGTGGAGTGAGCTTTAACTTTTGGCATAGGTTCATTATTGAGGGAATAGATGAAACATATGCAGTCCCTTAGACATCTTACCAATATAACCTTGGAAACAGCCTCTCCCATTTTGGGCCCAGAAAAGGAGATGAAAAGCTGTTCAGATTTACGGATAGGTTTGGTCCTGTCCAGGTAAAATCTCAATTGTCTATGTACGTCTAAGGAGTGAAGGCAATACTCTCTATTGCCAAAATTTGGAAAAAAAAAACACTGGTAGATCAATGGTCTGGTTAATGGGGAATTCAGAAACAACTTTGGGAAGAAAGGATGGATTAGTCCGAAGTGATACTCTGTCTTTATTAAAGACTAGATGGCGCCTCTTGATGCACTATGCCTGCAGCTCCAAGACTCTTCTGGCAGAGGTAATGGCCACCAAGAACAAGGATTTACCAAACAAAAACTTTAGGTCAGACTTCTCAGCAGGTTCAAAAGATTTCTGAGTCAAAGACTGAAGGACTAAAGTGAGGTTCCATGGTTCCACAAGCTGTCTGACAGGAGGCCTGATATGAGAGGTTCCCTTGAGGAAAACCTTGCAAAGGTGTAAAAAGGTAAGAGGGGGTGCCATCTATACCACTGTGGAAATTGGAAATTGCTGCTAGGTGTACTCGTACTGTCGAAGCAGAGGCTCCATTATCAAAAAACTCGGCCAGGTATTGAAGCACTGCAATAACTGGAGCTGCATACGGGTCTAGCATGTTATCCTTGGACCAAATGTAGAACCTTTTCCATTTATCCTGATATAGTCTTTCTGGTGGATGGTTTGTGAGAGGCCAGAATGATGTCTCGAACGGGCAAGGAGAGATTGGCTTGCCTGGCGACTAGTGGAAGTGGAGAAAGCAAGCTGTCAGCTTGAGGCTGGACAGATTTGGGTGACTCAACCCTTGGGGGTGAGTAATCAGATCTGGCAGAGGGGTACAGAATCCACGGTGGGTATACTAGGTGAGGCCGAAGGAAGGGGAACCAAACTTGTCAAGGCCAGAATGAGGCTATGAGGATCACCTTGTATCTCAACTGAAGAGCTTTCTTTAGAAATTGTGGGATCAGAGGGATGGTAGGATATGTGTAAAGAAGTCCAGTGGGCCAATCGTGGATCAGAGCGTCCCTCGAGGCTCCCCTTCCAGGGGAAGTAGGGCGAAATAGCTGCTGAACTTGCTGTTTGATGGGGAGGTGAACAGATCGCAGCAAGGGTGGCCCCATGGCTGAAAATTGCTGATGCCACCTCGGGGTTGAGGGACCACTCATGAGGCATGAGGATGCATCTTTTCAGCTTGTCCACAATCACGTTGGAGCTCCCTGGGATATGCATTGCTATCAGAAAGTGGTTAGATGCTATCGCCCACTGCCAAATTATCATGGCTTCTTTTCATAGAGGGTAGGACTTGGTTCCTCCTTGCTTGTTGATATACCAGACCACTGACATATTGTCTGACTGAATTGCAATTGTCCTGGAATGGAGAGCTGAATGGAAGGCCTGCAACGCTAACAGCACAGCTCTCAGTTCCAGAACATTGACATGCAGGTGGGCCTCTGAGGTGAACCATGTGCTTGGACAGTCTTTCCATGGAAATGCGCCCCCCCCCTACACACACACACACACACACACACACACACACACACACACACACACACACACACACACACACACACACACACACACACACACACACACACACACACACACACACACACACACACACACACGCCTGATCAGAGAAGCACCTGTGGTCACAATGGCTGTGGGCTGAGGAGATTGAAATGGATGACTCCAAAGTTCTTTGTCTGGCCTCATCCGCCAAAGCAGGTCCTGTTTGCAGGAGTTGGTTATTCGAATCTGGTAACTTGAGGGATTGATAGTTTGAGAACCAGTGACACAGAAGGAGCCATTGCAGAATCTGCATATGTAACTTTGCTAGAGGCATTATTGGGATTGACGCTGCTATAGAACCTAGGGCTTGACGAACTTCCCTTCCAGAGACTGTTGTTTGAGAGAGTATCATCCGGAGTTGAAGCCTCAATCGATGGAGTCTGAGTTGAGAGTGATACCAGACAGGACTGAGTATTGACGACTACTCCAATGAACTATTTGTTGTGTAGGGATAAGTTTTGATTTCTCCCAATGTATTGTTACTCCCAACAATTTTGCCAGAGAGAGTATAATGATGTGCTGTTACCAGAAGATGCTTGGTGTGGGCGGTAAGGAGCCAGTCGTCCACATATGGAAACACCTGGAATCCTGTTAGTCTCAAGTGAGCTGTTACCACTACCATGCATTTTGTGAACACTCAGGGGGCTGAAGATAGATTGCAGCTTTTGATAGCAAGATAATTTTGTTTTAAAGTGTTAGGTATAATGGTTCTTTCAGCTGAGTCGTACTACACGTTTTTTACTAGGACTTGAGCCCTATACTTTAACACAGTTTTGGTGGATTTCAGTGTTTTGGGAGGCTGGTGCCAGTGGATCCTCTTGTTGCTTTTGTTCCTGTTTTTTTCTACGTTTATTTATTGGCTGAAGATAGACCAAACAGCAGGGCACAGAATTGATAATGACTGGCTCCTAGCCGGAAGAGAGCCAGACTCCTGGAGAGTTTGTCCACCTTGATGTGGTAATACGGATCCTGGAGATCTATAAAGCACATCCAATCGCCTTCTCTTAAAGAAAGGAAGAATGGACTGAACCATGACCATCTGAAATTTGGTTTGGTTGACAGATTTGTTTAAGCTGCTGAGATCCAAAATGGGTCTCCAGTCCCCTGTCTTTTTTGGCACCAAAAAGAATAGAGTAAAATCCGGATCTGCGTTGGCCTGGTGATGACTCTTTATTTGAGACAGCTTTATAATCTCTGAAGCTGTTTCTTCCCTTTGACTGGGTGAAACATCAGGAAGTTTTCTTGGAAAATTTGGCTGACAAAGGGGAATGGTGTAACCTCTGGTGATAATGCTCTGCACCCAATGATCGGTGGTGAGACTGCCAGGCAGCTTGGTGCAGAGATAAACAATCACAGACTGCTTCCAGAGGTAAACAATCGGGCTGCTCCTCAGAAGCGCTGATAAGGCTGTCCAGAGAAAGAGTCCCTGGGCCTTGGTTATGAAGAGCCCCTCTGCCTCTATAGGGGTGTCTTCCAGAATTGTTACCATATCTGCCTCTGGGAGTTATCATCACCATGAGTGGCATGGAAGGGACACAGATTTCTTATGCCACATTTTTCCACTCCTCTGATTCCTGGAGAAGGTATGGTGAGGTTTGGAAAACCATAGGCCTACAGCAGACAGGGTTTTTCCATCTTGCTCACATCTGTCACGTGTCCTTCACTTTGGAGCCAAAAAGGGATGAACCTTCAATGGGAGCATTCAGAAAGGAATACTTGAAAGGATCTGCGAGGTCACAAATGTGCATCCAGGCATGACGCCTCATAATGCCTGAACCTGCTGCTCTAGCCGCCCCTTCGGTCGCATGTAACAGCAACCTCATGGACGAGTTGGATATTGATTCCAGGGTTGCGAGTTGTGAGGCCACTTTGTCCCTGACATCGTCAGACAATTGTCCTGCGAGCATCCCAGAGAGTTCAGAGATCAAGTCCTGCTGCAGCCTCGTAAAATGTGCCAAATAATTCAGGGACCATATAGCAAAGGTCCCCGATGCAAAAGCACACTTCCCAAGACTGTCCACCGCCCGGGACTCCCTGTTGGGTGGGTGGACAGCGGGATTTTCCTCAGCCAAGTCCCTTTTTGTGGCTGCCACCACCACCACCACAGCATCAGCTGGTAACTCTTTGGACCAATGCGGGTTCTCGTCGGGAGGGGAAAGAATTTTGTCTGGTCTCGGAGGGATAGCCTCAGTAGAATCAGGGTTTTTCCAAGCACGCTGCATGATCAGCTGGACGAGCTCATCAGCAGGCGGGGTCACCCAAGAGCTAGAAAGCTGAGCACAAAAAGACTGCAGGAACATGGACTCCTCAGATAAATGGATGGAGGGCTTCCAGTCACCTCTTTGCTTTAACATTTAAGGAGGTCTCCGAAGGAGACATCATCAGGAAGTGAACATGGAGACCTTCGCCATCATCGTAATCTGTGTCTTCCATTAAGGATTCCTCAGGTGAGTCCATGTGCTTCGTCTTGCATGTCTTCTTTTGAGGGGCTCCTCAGTGAGGGTCTCTGAGGAAGACTCTGAAGAGTGGGTACCCTGAACAGGGGTGTCCTGTGGCTTCTCTGCCCGGTGTCCCGGGGGAGGGGATCTGTGACAGCTGTAGCTCAGGGGGTGAAAACTGGGGTTCCGACATCAAAGGAGTGCTGCCAGAAGCAAGAGCCCTCTCCATCGCGTGGAAGGCAGGCCCGCCCGAAGAGAGATGGGAGCCCAGAACCGAGAAAGACAACCTCGGGACCAGGGTCACACACCGCTCTGACAAACCTGCCCCCACAGATGGAGCCTCAAGTCGGTGTGGACATAGTTATCGGCACCGAGGAGAGGTGCGGCTCTGTACCCCGGGCCAATGCGCCCGTCCCCCAATCTCCAGACTGAGGAAGGACCAGTTCAACGGGAACAGAGGACCAAAGGGACAAACTCGGAGCCAGAGTGAGATGCACCATAGGCGTTGAGGTGATGGGTTCCAAGAAGGATGTCAGAGCAGATGGCTTCGGAACCAAGATGGTCAAGAGGAGTGTAAGATGGGAGTCTGTGGATAAGGCAACCAAAGTCCTGCAGGTGGACGGGTCTTAGAAAGTGAGGGAAATACCCCTGGCTAACAACAGCTGGTCTACAAGACGGACCACGTTGTGTTCAGAAAGGCTCCTGGTGGATCTAGTGGATACTCCGGATGGGAGTCAGGAAGTTGGATGAAGGGGCTATATGCTTGGCCCAGAAACGGACCAACAGAGTATTGAGTACTGGGTCCATGTTGCAAGGTCTGCCAGCACCAAAGTCTCTAGTTTCGAGATCGGAAGGATTCAAATCCAGTGAGGTTGGTACAGTGCTCGGTGCCGAAGTGACATTTGGAGTCGAAATGGTCGGTTCCAAAATGGAAACTAATGGCGTAGTCAAAGGTGTGCCCTGAGCTAAAGTGGCCACAGGTGCTAAGTCGAAATAGGCGTAGTAAGGTCTATGATCTGTGCCGGAGACAAGACCGGTGCCGAAACTGGCGCCGGTATTGAAGGGTTTGAGATGGCCGGAGCCAACGAAGCAGATTTATGCTCCGAATATAACTTTGAGACCCTTGATTTCCCAGGCTTGCTCTGACCACCTGATGATGAAGAAGGAACAGAGTGGGATCTCTTTTTGTCCTTAGGAGAAGGGGCTGAGACCTCCATCACAGAAATGGCCTCTGAGAAGGGAGACTTGAATAACCCTTTCAGAATGAGTTTATTTTTGCGCTCATTAAGAGTGCGTTGACTGAAGCTCTGACAAATGTCATATGGAGGCTGCACCGAAAGGTGGGACACTCCCAAAGAGTATACACAGTCATGAGAATCACTGTTGGGTAACTTGTCCTTACATGAAGTACAATGCTTAAAACCTAAAGTACCCTTCTTATCTGACATCTTGATAGAAGAAAACGCCACAGCCCAACTGTATAATCCAACTATAACAGAGTCAACTCCATTCAAAAAAATCACAAATATAACAATACACTGGTGTGATAGAGAAAAGAAGGGAAAAGTACAGTTTTGTACCTACCATAAATGTAGATGTTCGAGGATCTACATTGCTGCAGTCATAACCTGTGGGTAGTCCGCTGTCCTCGATCGGCTCGAATACCAAAGAGCTGGGCTGGCATCGGTCATTGTCGCCTGGAGCTGACGTCAGTACGTAGTAGTAGTACTTAAGCGCATGACCGATGCCATATCCTCAGTCTTTCTTGCCCCAGATGTCAGAAGGCCTAAGAATGAAAGAAGGCCAGAGCCAAAATAGTAAACACCCAACCACAAACTATAGAGGAGAAGGAGGGAGGGATAACTGGACTGCAGCAATGTAGATCCTCGAACATCTACATTTATGGTAGGTACAAAACTGTACTATGTTCTTCGTCTCACATTGCTGCAGTCATAACCTGTGGGTAGAATCCCAAAGCAAAGGAAAAGGGAGGCTGGCAAACTAAGTAGCATTAGGAGCTGCTAACATGCCCTGTAAAACTGCAGTGGCAAACCCAGCCCTGGACTTGGAATAAAGAGGGAGATGGTAATGCTTAGTAAAAGTGTGTAAAAGTGTGTACTGAACTCCAAGTGGCTGCCTCCAAAATATCCTTAGTAGCTACCCCCCTCAAAAAAGCAGTAGATGTGGCAGTAGCCCTAGTAGAATGAGGCCTGATCCCAGCAGGAACATCCTTCCCATGATGAGTATAACAAAAAGCAATACATTGACCAATCCACTTAGAAATAGTCTGCTTTGAAACAGCTTTCCCTTGTGAACCCAAAGCGAAAGAAACAAATAAAGTACAGTTTTGTACCTACCATAAATGTAGATGTTCGAAGATCCACATTGCTGCAGTCCTTACATATGGGTAGTCCGCTGTCCCTCGGTCGGCCTGAATACCAAAGTATTAGGCTGACGTCGGACATGGGCGCTCAGAACTGACATCAGAGCGTCAGGGTATAAGAGCGCATGACCGACGTCATATCCTCAAGTCTTTTCTTGCCCCAGATGTCAGAAGGCCCTAAAAAGAAAGCCCACAGCCAAAAACAGAATACTTCCCAAAAACAAAATATGTACAAATCTCAGCTACCACCCAAACCATACAACCATTCCAAACTATAGAGGGGAAGGAGGGAGGGTTAATTGGACTGCAGCAATGTGGATCTTCGAACATCTACATTTATGGTAGGTACAAAACTGTACTATGTTCTTCATCTCACATTGCTGCAGTCCTTACATATGGGTAGAATCCCAAAGCAGAGGTAAAGGGAGGTTGGCAAAATCATAAAGCATTAGGAGCTGCCAAAATGCCCTGTAATATTGCAGTGGCAAATCCAGCCCTAGATTTAGAATAAAGAGGAAGGTGGTAATGTTTAGAAAAAGTATGCACTGAACTCCAAGTAGCTGCTTCCAAAATATCTTTAGTAGCCACCCCTAAAAAGGCTGTAGAGGTAGCAGTAGCCCTAGTGGAATGAGGCCTGATTCCAGCGGAATCTCCTTACCATGATGGGAATAACAGAAAGCAATGCAAAACCAATCCACTTAGAAATAGTTTGTTTAGAAACAGGCTTTCCCTGAGAACCCAAGGCAAAAGAAACAAACAACTGCTGAGACTGTCTGAACCCTTTAGTTCTGCTCAAATAATAGCAACAGCCTATGATTATCCAAATTGTGCAAAATCTTCTCCCTTTTATTTTGGGGAGCTGCATAAAAAGTAGGCAAATGAATAGTTTGGTTCAAGGCCACACTAGAAACCACCTTAGGCATAAAAGTAGGATTAGTAAAGATACCTATCCTTATGAAAAATTAGGAAGGGTTCAACTGCCATAGGGGCCTGTAATTCAGAAACCCTTCTTGCAGACGTGATGGCCAACAAAAAAGCAGTCTTCCAGGACAAAAACTTAAATTCGGCAGTAGCTGCAGGCTCAAAAGGAGGTAAAATAAGTTTTTCCAACACAAAATTGAGATCCCAGGCAGGAGTAGGAGCTCTACGTGGGGGTCTTATGTTCTTCGCCCCTCTAAGAAATTGCTTAAACAAAGGATGAGAGAACAAAGGAGGGTCACAGCCATAGTGAGCAGAAATGGCTGCAGCATGAACCTTTATAGAGGAGAAAGACAAACCCTTGTCTAATAAATCTGTAAGGTATTGAAGAGAAACACTTGAATCAGGCTTGGAAACATCAAAGTCCTTTGCTTTGCTCCAAACAAAAAACCTCCTCCATTTATCAGCGTAAACTTTCCTTGTACTAGGCCTTCTGGCCTCCAAAATAAAAACTTGTTGTGGAACCTCAGACCCTCCAGGGTCTAGAACAGAATATGCCAGGCTGTTAGATGCAGGGACTGAATCCTGACATTGAGGAAATGATTGCCCTCCTGTGACAAAAGGTGCGGAATCGAAGGCAAAGGCCATGGAGGCTCCTGTACTAAACTTCTCAGCAGAGGGTACCAGTGCTGTCTAGGCCAATCTGGAGCTATCAGAATCATGGGTGGCTTGTCTTGTCTGGCCTTCAAGAGTACCTTTGGGAGGAGAGGCAGAGGTGGAAAGGCATAGACGTGAAGATTGCTCCAACTGAAGGATAGAGCATCCACCTTCCAAGCTGTGGGATGAAACATTTTTGTGCAAAACTTTGGCAACTGGAAATTTAGTGGAGAAGCGAACAGATCTATGTCTGGAGTTCCCCATAACACTGTCAACCTTCGAAATACATGAGGATCCAATTTCCACTCGTGGGGATCCACTATCTGTCTGCTCAACACATCTGCTAAGGAGTTCTGTGCTCCTGGTAGAAACCTTGCCTGAAGATGGAGGTGTAAACTGAGAGCAGTCTCCCACAAAATCATCGCTTGTCTGCAAGAGAGGGTAATGTGTTCCCCCTTGCTTGTTGATGTACCACATGACAGTTGTGTTGTCTGTTTGAATCAACCCTTGCCCTGGGTGAAGTAAATCTTTGAAAGCCATCAATGCAAATTGGACTGCTAACATCTCCTTCAAGTTGATATGTAAATGTTGAAGTCTGGCAGGCCACGTGTCTTGAACCCATTTTCCATTGAGGTGTGCTCCCCAAGCCTTGTCCGAGGCATCTGTCGTTAGAATCTGACTCGCCTCTGGTCGGGTCAGAGAGTCCCTTGTTTAGGTGACATTCCTGAGCCCACCACAAAAATTCCTTTTGAATGCAAGGTATTATTCAAATGACAGTGTCCAGATATTGGCAGTGTTGTGTCCATACGTTCTTGAGATACCATTGGAGCTTCCTCATATGCAGTTTGGCATTGGGAAGCACCAGGATACAAGATGCCATGAACCCCAAGGCTTGAAGGACTGTCCTTGCAGTCAGCCTGGACCGTAGAGACAATTGATGGAAGTAAAGAGTAAGGTTCTTTTGCTTGTCCGGGGTCAAAAAAGCCATCTGGGAAGCTGTATTCAGTCTCACACCCAGAAAGCACATTTCCTGAGAGGGTACTAGACTGGACTTTGTTTCGTTCACAGAATACCCTAGGCACCTTAACACTGCCATCACATACTGTAGATGATGAAGAAGTTCGTACTTGTCTTGAGCAAGAATCAGGCAATCGTCCAAATAAGGATAAATTTGTATTCCTCTCAACCTGAAGAAGGCTATCACTGGAGCCAGAACCTTTGTGAACACCCTGGGCGCAGTAGATAAGCCAAAGGGCAATGCAGAGAACTGATAATGTAAAGTCCCAGCCCGAAAAAGCAGGTACCTCCTGCAAGTGGGCCTGATAGGAACATGAAGATAAGCCTCTTTGAGATCCAGAGTTACCATCCAGTGATCTTTGCCCAACAGAGGTAAAAGCTGTTGCAACGTCAACATTTTGAACTTTGGAATGTCCAGGAATGTGTTGAGGATAGATAAATCCAAAATCGGTCTCCACGTGTTCCCCTTTCTTTGGTACTAGAAAAGTACAGTTTTGTACCTACCATAAATGTAGATGTTCGAAGATCCACATTGCTGCAGTCCTAACACTTGGGTAGTCCGCGGTCCTCGGTCGGCCCGAATATCAAAGTATAAGGCTGACGTCGGTCAGGGCTCATTTGACTGACGTCAGGACGTCAGGGTACAAATGCGCATGACCGACGTCATATCCTCAGTCTTTTCTTGCCCCAGATGTCAGAAGACCCTAAAAATAAAGGTCAAAACCAAAAGACAGCAAACAACCAACCAACCACCCCTGCACTAACTATATGTACAATATATACAATATACACAAAATGTACAACCCAACCCACACAACCGCCTCTAACTACAGAGGGAAGGAGGGAGGAATTGGACTGCAGCAATGTGGATCTTGAACATCTACATTTATGGTAGGTACAAAACTGTACTATGTTCTTCATCTCACATTGCTGCAGTCCTAACACTTGGGTAGAATCGCAAAGCAGAGGTAAGGGAGGATGGCTAACTACAAGGAAGCAGGAGCTGCCAAAATGCCCTGCAAGACAGCAGTGGCAAAACCAGCCCTGGACTTAGAGTAAAGTGGCAGGTGATAATGCCTAGAGAAAGTATGCACAGAACTCCAAGTAGCTGCCTCCAAAATATCCTTGGTTGCCACTCCCCTCAAAAAAGCTGTTGAAGTGGCAGTAGCCCTAGTGGAATGAGGCCTAATCCCAGCTGGAATCTCCTTGCCATGATGGGAATAACATAAAGCAATGCAAAACCCAATCCACTTAGAAATAGTTTGTTTTGATACAGGCTTGCCCTGAGAACTCAAGGCAAAAGAAACAAACAACTGCTGAGACTGCCTGAACCCTTTAGTTCTGTCCAAATAATAACGCAACTGCCTGTGGACATCTAAAGTGTGCAAAATCTTTTCCCCTTTATTTTGGGGATTTGCATAAAAAGTAGGCAAATGAATAGTCTGGTTTAAAGCCACACTAGAAACTACCTTAGGCATAAAGGAAGGATTAGTACGTAATGATACCCTATCCTTATGGAAAATCAAGAAAGGCTCAACTGCCATAAGGGCCTGTAATTCAGAAACCCTTCTTGCAGAGGTAATGGCCAACAAAAAAGCAGTCTTCCATGATAAATATTTCAACTCAGCAGTAGCTGCAGGCTCAAAAGGTTGTAGAGTGAGTTTCTCCAACACAAAATTGAGATCCCAAGCAGGAGTAGGAGCTCTTCGTGGGGGTCTTATATTCTTTGCCCCTCTAAGAAATTGCTTGAACAAAGGATGAGAAAACAATGGTGGGTTGCAATCAGTGAGCTGAAATTGCTGCAGCATGAACTTTAATAGAAGAGAAAGACAAACCTTTGTCCAGTAACTCAGTAAGATATTGAAGAGCCACACTCAAATTAGGCTCAGAAACATCAAAATCTTTTGCTGCACTCCAAAACAAAAATCTCTTCCATTTGTCTGCGTACACTTTCCTTGTACTAGGCCTCCTAGCTTCCAAAATAACATCCAAAACTTGCTGAGGAAGTGGAGGCCCACTTTGGTTCAAAACAGAATATGCCAGGCTGTTAGGTGCAGAGAGTGAAGCTTGACATTTAGCAAATGGCTGTCCTCCTGCGACAACAGGTGTAGAATCGAAGGCAAAGGCCATGGAGGCTTCCGTACCAGACTTCTCAGTAAAGGGTACCAGTGTTGTCGAGGCCAATCCGGAGCTATTAAAATCATCCTTGGCTTGTCCTGTCTGACCTTTAGAAGTACCTTTGGGAGGAGAGGCAGAGGTGGAAAGGCATATACATGAAGATTGCTCCAATTGAAAGAAAGAACATCCACTTTCCAAGCTGTGGGATGAAACCTTTTTGTGCAAAACTTTGGCAGCTGATGGTTTAGTGGAGAAGCGAACAGATCTATGTCTGGAGTTCCCCATGACACTGTCAATTTCTGAAATACATGAGGATCCAATTTCCACTCGTGGGGATCCATAATTAAATCTGCTCAACACATCTGCTAAGGAGTTCTGTGCTCCTGGCAGAAACCTTGCCTGAAGATTGAGCTGTAAACTGAGAGCAGTCTCCCACAAAATCATTGCCTGCCTGCATAGAGGATAAGAATGCGTTCCCCCTTGCTTGTTGATGTACCACATGACAGTTGTGTTGTCTGTTAGAATCAACACCTGCCCTGGAAGAAGCAATTCCTTGAAAGCAATTAATGCAAACTGGACTGCTAACATCTCCTTCATGTTGATATGTAGATGTTGTAGTCTGACAGGCCACTTGTTTTGTATCCACTTTCCATTTAGATGAGCTCCCCAAGCTTTGTCTGAGGCATCTGTCGTTAAAATCTGACTCGCCTCTGGCGGGTCACAGAGAGTCCCTTGTTTAGGTGACATTCCTGAGCCCACCACAAAAATTCCTTTTGAATGCAAGGTATTATTTGAATGACAGTGTCTAGATCCTGGCAGTGCTGTGTCCATACATTTTGAGATACCATTGTAGCTTCCTCATATGCAGTTTGGCATTGGGAAGCACCAGAATACAAGATGCCATGAACCCTAAGGCTTGAAGGACTGTCCTTGCAGTCAGCCGGACTGATGAGATAGCTGATGGAAGTAAAGGATAGACTCTTTTGTTTGTCCGGGGTTAAAAAGGCCATCTGGGATGCTGTATTCAGTCTCACACCCAGAAAGCACATGTCTTGAGAGGGTACTAGACTGGACTTTATTTCGTTCACAGAATACCCTAGGCATCTTAGCACTGCTATCACATAATCCAAATGATGAAGAAGCTCTTCTCTTCCTTGAGCCAGAATTAGGCAGTCGTCCAAATAAGGATAGATCTGTATTCCTTTTAGGCTGGAGAAAGCTATCACTGGAGCCAGAACTTTCGTGAACACTCTGGGCGCAGTAGATAAGCCAAAGGGCAATGCAGAGAACTGATAGTGAGAAGTCCCAGCTCGAAAACGCAGATACTTTCTGCAACTTAGTCTGATAGGAACATGAAGGTAAGCCTCCTTGAGATCCAAAGTTACCATCCAATGATCTTTGCCCAGCAGAGGTAAAAGCTGCTGCAACGCCAACATTTTGAACTTGGGAATGTCCAGATAAGTGTTGAGGATAGATAAATCCAAAATTGGTCTCCACGTGTTCCCCTTCTTTGGTACTAGGAACAGGCGAGAATAAAATCCTAGGCCCACTTCTGGCAGAGGGACCGGCTGTATGGCCCCTAGTTGGAGCAACAGAGAAACCTGTTTGTGAGCCTCTAGTCTTTGTGGAGGAGGAACGTCTGGCATGCCTTTGAAAGGAGGCAAGGTATGGAAATAAAACCTGTAGCCGTGGTGAATGATATCCAATACCCATCTGTCCTGGGTAATTAAACTCCAATTTTCTTTGAAAAGTGCCAACCTTCCTCCCAAAGGAGCTGCCAGGCAGCAGGCTCTGGCAGCTGAAAAGGTAGGTCATTGGGTCTGCTGACGAAAGGACTGACCCCTGCCCTCACCGAAGCCTGTGCAGGAGAACTCCCTGTTCTAGGCCTGAAAGAGCCCTGGGCTCTGCCCTTACCACGTCTAGATGTACCCCTAGACTGTGAACCATAAGAAGGATACGTCCACCCTTTAGTAGGCCAATTTCTACTAAACTTTGGAGGCTGGACCTGCAAAAAATCTTTAACAGTCTGCATAGACTTAGCCTTGTCTTCCATTTTCTTTAAAACTGTCTCAACAGGAGGACCAAACAACACGTCAGATTGTAAAGGAGCATCTAAAATCCTTGTCTTAACATGTTCAGACAAATTCTGATCCCTCAGCCAGGCGTGCCTGCGAAGGACTGACCCAGTGGCAGCCACCCTAGACGAGGCCTGTACAGCATCAAAACCACATTGCAAAGAATGCTTACCCACCTGTTCAGAAACATGCACTAAATCTTGCAACTCCTTACAATCAATACCTACTGCCAGAGCATCAACCTTAGACTTCAATAGTGAAAGGAGATAATTTTGGTATTTCAACATGTGAAACTGGCAATTCAGAGCCCTCATAGCAAGAGTGGAAGAAGTATAGACTTTCTTTCCCCACCTATCCAGGGCCCTAGCCTCCTTGTCTGCTGCAGGAACCGGATTCTTAACAACAGAAGCCTTAACACCTTTAGGCCCCTGGCTAACAGTTTCAGGGTCTGCCCTAGGACTCTTAAAAAGATACTTATGAGCTTCAGGCACCCTGTAATACCTATCCGGCTTAACAGGAGCAGGAGGCAAAGAATCAGGATTAAGAGAAGCTTCTGTAAAAACATCTTCCACAACATCCAAAACAGGAGGTATAGCCAAAGGCCTATGCTGGGGTAAAAACAGAAATTCCCTAAGCCTTTTCCTGGAATCAGAGAAGTCCTGACCCTCCCACTTAAAATGCTCCCTCATGGAATGAAGAGTTTCTGAAAAAGAAAAATCCTCAGGAGTAGCAGAAGGAGTAGAATCATCCACATCAGAATCAGAATAAGGAGAGTACTCCTGCAAGTCTTCAGCCGAAGACTCTGAAACATCTGAAGCCTGCTCAAAACCCCCCAGCTCAGGATCCACTCTAGGTCTCTTATCAGGAGGGGGCATAGAACCCCTAATCAAAGTAATCAAATCTTCTGCCATTTTAAGCATATGCTTCTTGGGCACAGTACCTGAGGAGCTAGGGGTAACACCAACTGAAGCCAAACCTGGCCTGCCCCTGGGGGAAGCCTTTGAAATAGAAGGAGAGGGCCTAGCCACCTTGGGAAGGGAGGGAGTATAGTAAGATGAGAAGCCCCTCAGCCTGACTAGTCTCCTGAGAGGCCACATCCTGCAATAATAAGGTCTCACCCTGGGAACACAAAGAAACTCCGGTGGAGCCACCGCTCCACCGACACCTAAAGAACCGGCGTCTGGTACAGACGGTTCTTCTAGCCTAGGCTTAACTGCCTTGTCCTTGCGCTTCTTGAAGAGCGGGCGTCGGAGCATCCGGCGGCATTTTATAGTTGCACCGCTTCCCAAAGACTAACCTGGCACAATCCAACCTTCTCTTTATAGTGCGTTTATTAAATCTAGCACAAGAGCGACAGCCAACAACGTCGTGCTCAGGCCCTAAGCAAGGAATACACAAAGTATGATAATCTCTATGCGGTATCTGTTTCCCACAAGAAATGCAATTATTAACTTTTTCTGACATCCGGTAAATGACTGAGGCAAGAAAAACTAAAATATTCCCAACGGGGTACTTAGCCAACTTTGAACTCGGTCTGAAACTTCTAAATCGAAAAATCTCAGAACGCCAACCGGCACTTGCAATACTGCTTCTGCATAGGACCATGCGGCAAAAAAAGACTGAGGATATGACGTCGGTCATGCGCATTTGTACCCTGACGTCCTGACGTCAGTCAAATGCGCCCTGACCGACGTCAGCCTTATACTTTGATATTCGGGCCGACCGAGGACCGCGGACTACCCAAGTGTTAGGACTGCAGCAATGTGAGATGAAGAACATCAGGCGAGAATAAAATCCTAGGCCCACTTCTGACAGAGGGACCGGCTGTATGGCTCCCATTTGAAGAAGTAAAGAAATCTGCTTGTAAGCCTCTACCCTTTGTGGAGGAGGAACGTCTGGCATACCTTTGAAAGGAGGTAATGTATGGAAATAAAACTTGTAGCCTCGGTTTATAATATCCAATACCCATTTGTCCTGGGTGACTAAAAGCCAGTTTTGCTTGAAGAGTGCTAACTTTCCTCCCAAAGGAGCTGCCAGGCAAGAAGAATCTGGCAGCTGAAAATGCAGGTCATTGGGCCTGTTTACGAAAGGACTGGCCCCTGCCCTCACCTGAAGATTGTGCAGGTGAACTCCATGTTCTAGGCCTGAAAGTACTCTGAGCTCTGCCCCTACCACGTCTAGATCTACCTCTAGACTGATAATCAGAAGAAGGATACGTCCACCCCTTAGTAGGCCAATTTCTACTAAACTTTGGAGGCTGCACCTGCAAGAAGTCTTTAACAGTCTGCATAGACTTAGCCTTGTCTTCCATCTTTTTCAAGACCGACTCCACAGGGGGACCAAATAAAACTTCAGACTGTAAAGGAGCATCCAAAATTCTAGTTTTAACATGCTCTGACAAATTCTGATCCTTAAGCCAGGCGTGCCTGCGAAGAACTGAACCAGTGGCAGCCACCCTGGAAGAAGCCTGTAAAGCATCAAAACCACACTGCAAAGAATGCTTACCCACCTGTTCAGAGACATGTACCAAATCCTGTAATTCCTTACACTCAATGCCCTCTGCCAAAGCATCCACTTTAGCTTTTAGTTGAGTAAGGAGGAAATTCTGATACTTCAACATATGAAACTGGCAATTCAAAGCCCTCATTGCTAAAGTAGAAGAGGTATACACCTTTTTACCCCATCTATCCAAAGCTCTAGCCTCTTTATCTATAGGAACTGGATTCTTTACAACAGAAGCCCTGACACCCTTAGGTCCCTGGCTAATAGTTTCTGGGTCTGCCCTAGGACTCATACAGATATTTATGAGCCTTAGGTACTCTGTAATACCTTTCCGGTTTAACTGGCGCAGGAGGCAAATAATCTGGATTAAGGGAAGCCTCAGAGAAAACATCTTGCACAACATCCAAAACAGGAGGTATAGCCAAGGGCCTATGTTGTGGTAAAAACAAGAACTCCCTAAGCCTCTTCCGTGAATCAGAGAAATCCTGACCTTCCCATTTAAAATGCTCCCTCATAGAATGAAGTGTTTCTGAGAAGGAAAAATCGTCTGGAGGAGAAGCAGAAGGAGTGGAATCCTCTGCATCATAATCAGAATAAGTAGGAAAATCCGGAATGTCTTCAGCCGAAGACTCTGAATCATCTGAGGCCTGTTCCAAACTCTCCACCTCTGGCTCCACTCTGGGCCTCTTATCAGGAGGGGGCATAGAACCTCTTATCAAAGTAATTAAATCTTCTGCCATTTTAAGCATGTGCTTTTTAGGCACAGAACCTGCAGAACTAGGACTGACACCAGGGAAAGGAAAACTAGTCCTGCCTTTGGAAGAAGCCTTAGAAACAGAAGGAGAAGGCCTAATCCCTTGGGTGAAGGAGAACAGTAACCTGAGAGGCCCCCTCCGCCTGACCTGCCTCCTGAGAGGCCACATCTTGCAAAATCAAAGTCTCCTCCTGAGCGTCAACTGAAACCTCGGCCGGATCCACAGATTCCCCCGTAGTTCCTAAAGAGCCGGCGTCCGGAGGACGACTCATCCTGCCTGGGTTTTAAAGACTTGTCTTTGCGCTTCTTAGCGGTGGCGGCGGCGGAGGATCCGGCGGCATATTATAATTACACCGCTCGAAGACAAGCCTAGCGCAATCTAACCTACGCTTGATGGTGCGCTTATTAAACTTAGCACAAAGCGACACCCGACTCGTCGTGCTCAGGATCCAAACAAGGAATACAAAGAGAGTGATAATCCCTATGCGGTATCTGTTTCCCACAAGAAATACAATTATTCACTTTTTCTGACATCCGGAATTAACTGAGGCAAGAAAAAACAAAAATATTCTAGCGGGTACTTAGCCAACTTGGATTCGGTCTGAAACTCAGAATACGAAAATTTCAGAACGCCGAACGGCACTTGCAACGCTGCTTCTGCATCGGACCATGCGGCAAAAAAGACTGAGGATATGACGTCGGTCATGTGCTCTTATACCCTGACGCTCTGATGTCAGTTCTGAGTGCCCATGACAGACGTCAGCCTAATACTTTGGTATTCGGGCCGACCGAGGGACAGCGGACTACCCATATGTAAGGACTGCAGCAATGTGAGATGAAGAACATCTGTTGACTCTGTCTGAACTCTTTAGTTCTGCTCAAATAATAACGTAACTGTCTGTGGATATCCAAAGAATGCAAGATTTTTTCCCCCTTATTTTGGGGATCAGCATAAAAAGTAGGCAAATGAATAGACTGGTTCAAGGCCACATTAGAAATCACTTTAGGCATAAAAGTAGGGTTAGTTCGCAAAGAAACCCTATCCTTATGGAATATCAGAAAGGGTTCAACTGCCATGAGTGTCTGCAATTCAGATACCCTCCTAGCAGAAGTAATGGCCAACAAAAAAGCAGTCTTCCAAGACAAAAACTTCAATTCAGACGAAGCTGCAGGTTCAAAAGGAGGTAAAGTAAGCTTCTCCAACACAAAATTGAGATCCCAGGAAGGAGTAGGAGCTCGTGGGGTCTTATATTTTTTGCCCCTCTAAGAAATTGTTTGAACAAAGGGTGAGAAAATAAAGGAGGGTCACAATCATAGTGAGCAGAAATGGCTGCAGCATGAACTTTCACAGAACAGAATGACAAACCCTTGTCTAGTAATTCAGTAAGATACTGCAGTGCAAAACTCAAATTAGGCACTGAAACATCAAAGCCCTTTGCTGTGCTCCAAAGAAAAATCACTTCCATTTAACAGCATAAACTTTTCTAGTACTAGGCCGCCTGGCTTCCAAAATGACATCTAAAACCTGTTGAGGAAGCGGAGACCCCGCCGGTTCCATTACAGAATACGCCAGGCTGTTAGATGCAGGGACTGCACCCGAACATTGAGAAAATGATTGTTTGACTGGGACAACAAATGAGGAACCTGTGGCAAAGGCCAAGGAGGCTCCTGAATTAAACTCCTCAGCAGAGGATACCAATGCTGACGTGGCCAATCTGGTGCTATTAGAATCATGCAAGGCTTGTCCCGCCTGGCTTTCAAGAGTACCTTGGGAAGAAGAGGCAGAGTATGAAAAGCATAAACGTGAAGGTTGTTCCATCTGAAAGATAGAGCATCCACTTTCCAAGCATTTGGGTGGAACAACTTTGTGCAAAATTTTGGCAGTTGGAAATTCAGTGGAGAAGCGAACAGATCTATGTCTGGAGCTCCCCAAGCCACGGTCAACTGTTTGAATACCTGAGGGTCCAGTTTCCACTCGTGGGGATCCACAACTTGCCTGCTCAATACATCTGCTAGGGAGTTCTGTGCTCCTGGCAGAAACCGTGCTTGAAGATTGATGTGCAAACTCAGAGCAGTCTCCCACAAAATCATTGCTTGTCTGCAAAGAGGGTAGGAATGGGTTCCCCCCTGCTTGTTGATGTACCACATGACTGTTGTGTTGTCTGTTTGAATCAACACCTGTCCAGGCTGAAGTAGGTCCTTGAAGGCTATCAAGGCAAACTGGACTGCTAACATCTCCTTCATGTTGATATGCAAATGTAGTAGTTTGGGAGGCCACGTGTCTTGTATCCATTTTCCATTGAAGTGTGCTCCCCAAGCCAAGTCCGAGGCATCCGTCGTTAGGATCTGACTCACCTCTGGTCGGATCACAGAGAGTCCCTTGTTTAGGTGACATTCCTGAGCCCACCACAAGAATTCCTTCTGGATGCAAGGTATAATCCGAATGACAGTGTCCAAAGCGTGGCAGTGTTGAGTCCACACACACTTGAGATACCATTGTAGCTTACTCATATGCAGTTTGGCATTGGGAAGTACTAGAATGCAAGATGCCATGAACCCCAAGGCTTGAAGGACTGTCCTTGCAGTCAGCCTGGACATTACTGATAACTGCTGGAAGTACAGATGAAGAGTTCTTTGTTTGTCCGGGGTCAGAAATACCATCTGAGAAGCTGTATTCAGTCTCACACCCAGAAAGCACATGTCCTGAGAGGGCACTACACTGGACTTTATTTCGTTCACAGAATACCCTAGGCACCTTAAAACTGCCATTACATACTGGAGATGTTGTAGTAACTTGTCCTTGTTTTGAGCAAGAATCAGGCAATCGTCCAGATAAGGATAAATTTGTATTCCTCTGTCTGAGGAAGGCAATTACAGGAGCCAGAACTTTTGTGAATACTCTGGGCAGTAGATAAACCAAAGGGCAATGCAGAGAACTGATAATGAGAAGTACCAGCCCGGAATCTCGGGAATCTCCTGCAGCTGGTTCTGATAGGGATGTGAAGATAGGCCTCTGAGATCCAGGGTTACCATCCAGTGATCTTTGCCTAGCATAGGCAGAAGTTGTTGTAATGTTAACATCTTGAACTTTGAAATGTCTAGGTAGGTATTGAGAATGGACAAATCCAGAATTGGCCTCCAAGTGTTTCCTTTCTTTGGCACTAGGAAAAGTCGAGAATAAAAACCTAGGCCTACTTCTGACGGAGGGACCACCTGAATTGCCCCCATCTGCAAAAGTAAAGAAATTTGCTCCTGAGCCTCCATCCTTTGCTGAGGAGGCACATCCGGCATGCCTTTGAAAGGAGGAAAAGTGTGAAAATAAAACTTGTACCCGTGATTTATTATATCCAACACCCATTTGTCCTGGGTGACCAAATGCCAGTTTTGTTTGAAAAGTCCCAACTTTCCTCCTAGAGGAGCTGCCAGTAAAGAAGGGTCTGGCAGCGGAAGATACTCTGTTTACGAAAGGGCTGACCCCTGCCCTCACCAGAAGACTGTGCAGGAGAACTCCAAGTCCTAGGTCTGAAAGAACCCTGAGTGTGGGCTCTGCCTCAACCACGTCTAGACCTGCCCTTAGACTGATAATCCGAAGAAGGATAAGACCATCCTCTAGCAGGCCAATTCCTACTAAACCTAGGGGGCTGCACCTGCATAAAATCTTTGACCGCCTGCATAGACTTAGCCTTATCTTCCATCTTTTTCAAAACTGCTTCCACAGGAGGACCAAAAAGTACTTCCGATTGAAGAGGAGCATCCAAAATCCGAGCCTTAACATGCTCGGACAAATTTTGATCCTTAAGCCAGGCATGTCTACGAATAACTGAACCTGTAGCAGCCACCCTGGATGTAGCCTGAAGAGCATCGAAACCACACTGTAAAGAATGCTTGCCAACTTGATCTGATGCATGAACCAACTCCTGGAGCTCCTTACACTCTATACCCTCAGATAAAGCATCCACCTTAGATTTCAATTGACCCAACAAAAAGTTCCGATACTTCAGCATATGAAATTGGCAATTCAACGCCCTCATAGCGAACGTAGATGAGGTGTACACTTTTTCCCCCCACCTATCTAAAGCTCTAGAATCTTTATCCAAAGGAACTGGATTCTTAACCACAGAAGCCCTAATACCTTTCGGACCTTGAATAATAGTTTCCGGATCAGCTCTAGGACTCTTGTACAAATACTTATGTGCTTCTGGAACTCTATAATATCTGTCTGGCTTAACAGGGGCAGGAGGCAAAGAATCAGGATTAAGGGAAGATTCAGAAAAAACATCCTGAACAACATCTAAGACAGGAGGAATAGCCAAGGGCCTATGTTGTGGTAGAAACAAAAATTCCTAAGCCTCTTCCGAGAATCTGAAAAATCCTGGCCTTCCCACTTAAAATGTTCCCTCATGGAATGTAAAGTCTCAGAAAAAGAAAAATCCTCTGGAGGAGAAGCAGAAGGACAGGAATCCTCTGCATCAGAGTCTGAATAAGAAGGGAAATCCTGAATTTCCTCAGCTGAGGAATCACAGTGGTCAGAGGAATGATCCATTCCCTCTAAATCTGCCTCCACCCTAGGCCTTTTCTCTGGGGGGGGCATAGAACCCCTGATCAAAGTAATCAAGTCCTCCGCCATTTTCAACATATGTTTTTTAGGAACAGGGGCTGGAGAGCTAGAACCATGACCAGGGCCAACAAGACAAGGTTTGGCCTTAGCATGGCCTTTAGCCACTGAAGTAGAAGGCCTAATAATCTTCTGTAAAGATGGAACTACAGACACCTGAGAAGCACCCTCAGCTGGGCCTAAATCCTGAGAGGCCAACTCCTGCAAAAGTAAAGGTTCCCCCTGGGATTCAGCCGAACCCTCGGCAGGATCCAGATTCAATCGGAGGCTCCGTAGAACCGGCGTCCGGAACGGACGACTGATCGGGTTTAGACTTCAAAGATTTATCTTTACGCTTTTTAGCGGTGGCGTTGGAGGATCCGGCGGCATGTTATAGTTACACCTTTTGCAAAAACAAGCCTGGCACAGTCTAATCTCCTTTTAATGGTGCGCTTATTAAATCTAGCACAGCGACACCCGACCATGTGGTACTCAGGCCCCAAGCAAGGAATACAGAAAGAGTGATAATCCCTATGAGGTATCTGTTTCCCACAAAATGCAATTATTAACTTTTCTGACATCCGAAACTGAGGCAAGAAAAGACAAAGATTTCCAACGGGTACTTAGCCCAACTTGGTCTTGGTCTGAAACTTGAAAAGCGACAATTTCAGAGCGCTGAACGGCACTCATAAGCGCTGCTTCTGCTTGGACCACGCAAAAAAGACTGAGGATATGGCGGTCATGCGCTTAAGTACTATGCGTGCTGGCGTCAGCTCAGGCGACAATGACCGACGCCAGCCCAGCTCTTTGGTATTCGGGCCGATCGAGGACAGCGGACTACCCACAGGTTATGACTGCAGCAATGTGAGACGAAGAACATCTCATGAATAAAAAAAAAAAGGTAATAGGTTAAACTATACCAACTATGGTATTGAAGAAATACCACAAGGGTAAGGGAGGAAAGGCTGTACCAACAATGATACTTGAAAGTGTACCAACAGTAACAACAGGTAGAGAGGAAAAAACCAAGGTTAGACAGAAGAAAAGACAATAGAAATGCTAATCGCTTAATAAAAAATGAAGATATCCAAAATTTTCCACATAAATATAAAAAAAGTTTCACTTAGCTGAGAGCTCGGCTGAAACACGGCTTTACGGCTACACAGCAAGAGAGATGTGAGGTAACGGAGAAGGGCATTCTGGGTACAGACTTAGCTCAAGAGTTTCTTTGGCTGGTGCGAGCTTGGTAAAAGGCAGACTTGGTTCTGAGGGCTCGGAACTGAACCCCATCAGTGATGAATCGAGAGAAGATTAACAACATCAGCTATAACATTCTAAGAAAATTTAAGCACAGATCTGAAATTTTTTCAATCAAGTATGTAAATGGATGAAAAAACAAGGGGAGTGGGCAGGATAGTTGCAGGGAGCCAGAAACAGATGGACTAAATTATTGACACTTTTCAAAGCGTTCATAAATGTTTGTATGCAGATGTTTGCTTCTTTTCATAACTTAATTAAAACACTGATCCAAAGTCACCATTTTCAGAATGTATATTGGCTGAAAGACACAGATACTTTTGGTACCTAATGAGAAGTTATGTACCTACCATAACGTTCCATGTTAGTTGTCTTCTCTCGCCTTCTTTCTTGCTTGATGGGTTCGGAGCCGATCCTCGGCTCCACTCGCACTGCTAAGCTTGAGAGTCACTTTTACCAGCTCGAGGCAGCCCCATATCCCATGATGCAAGGCGGTAAGTACCCAGATCTCGTTTGATGACAAAAGGGCAATAGCACCTAGCATAATAACTTCCCAAAGGAAGAAAGAAGGAGAGAAAAAACCTGCAGGATGGTAGAAGTACAAGCTCTGTATGGTCTTAAGAAGTAGAATTCCTTGTAGAGAAAGGTCTGTCCAGGCCTGGGGGAAGGAGGGAGGGTCGCAAGAAAGAAGGCGAGAGAAGACAACTAACATGGAACGTTATGGTAGGTACATAACTTCTCAATGTTAAGTTGTCAATCTTGCCTTCATTCTTGCTTGATGGGACCGCGTCCCTAGCACCTCTATCCTGGGTGGCTCAATAGAACAGACTCTTGAGAACGGTAGAGCCAAAACTGGCTCTGTCCCTGGAGGCCAAATCCAACTTGTAATGGGAAAGAAATGTATGAGGAGTGGCCCAAGTGGCTGCTGCACAAATAGTGTCTAAAGGAAGTCTAGCTTGAAAGGCTGTAGAAGTAGCTAAGCTTCTGGTTGAATGTGCTTTAGGTTTTGAGCACAGCTGTTTTCCCTGAGCGATAAATTTCAGAGATGACAGAAGAAAGCCATCTAGACAAGGTCACTTTTGAGACAGGAAGGCCTTTCTTGTTATCAGCATAGGAAACAAAGAGTTGATCGGATTTCCTGAATTGTTTTGTTCTGTCCAAATAATATCTGAGTTGGCAGTGGACATCAAGATAATGTAATTTTTGTTCCGATCTGTTTGAATAGTTTGGAAAAATACAGGAGATCAATGGCTTGATTCAAATTAGTCTTTGAGGCGACCTTAGGCAAACAGGTCGGATTAGTTCTCAATGATACTCTGTCTTTGTGGAAGACCAAATAGGGGCGAACAGATAGAGCATGAAGTTCAGACACCCTCCTAGCTGATGTAATAGCAACCAGGAATAAAGTTTTCCATGAAAGAAATTTCAGGGAACAAGAAACAGCTGGCACGAAGGGGAAGAATCAAGGATGTCAGCACTAAATTTAGGTCCCATTGAGGAGGAGGACTCCTGACTGGAGGCTTCAGGAAGAAAATTCCTTTCAAGAAGGCTCTACAAAGCCTGTGGGACATAATGTTGTGATCTGCGAACCCGACATGAAAGTTCGAGATAGCAGCCAACTGAACTTTGACTGTGGAAGAAGAGGAGCCCGCGTGAAAATCTCCGCTAAGAAATCCAAAACTGCTTGAACTGGAGCAGTGAAGGGATCAATATTCTTGGCTTTAGCCCAATAAGAAAACGTTTCCATTTGCTCGTATAAATCCTCCTGGTAGAGGATTTTAAGGAAGCTACTATGATGTCTCTAACAGGGTTAGAGATCATAGGAAGCCTGGCTAAGGAAGGAAGTGGAGCAACCATGCTGTGAGGTTGAGAGAAGGGATAGACCGGTGCAGCTGACCGGATTGGTGAATCAGAAGATCTGGCACTGGGTCCAGATGCCATGGCTGCACCAAAAGGTGATGATGGAGGAGGAAACCAAATTTGTCGAGGCCAATAAGGAGCAATGAGAATCAATTTGGCTCTCAAAGCGGTTGCTTTCTGGATAACTTGAGGGATCAGAGGAAATGGAGGAAAGGCATAAAGAAGTCCCTGGGGCCAATCCTGGGTCAGAGCGTCTCTGGGGGGATGGCCTGGCAGTGGGAAGAGAGAGAAGAAGTCTGGGCATTTGCTGTTTTGGGGAGTAGCAAAAGATCGCAACATGGGCGACCCCATTCCAGAAAAATCTCTTCCACTATAGATTGTTTGAGAGACCACTCGTGAGGCATGAGAATAGCTCTGCTCAATCTGTCCGCTAAAATGTTGGTTCTCCCAGGGATGTGCGTTGCTACCAGAAACCGATGAGAGGAGATCGCCCATTGCCAAAGTCTGAGCGCTTCTCGACACAAGGGGTAGGACTTGGTTCCGCCCTGTTTGTTGATATACCAAACTACAGACATGTTGTCTGTGTGGACTGCAATTGTCCCTAAGGGAAGAAAGTCGTTGAGGGCTTCCAACGTTAAAAGCACTGCTCTCATCTCTAGGACATTTATGTGCAGGTGGTATTCGAAAGGTTGCCACGTCCCATGAACCATCCTGCCCTGATAATGCCCCCCCCCACCCGATCAGGGAGGCATCCGTAGTGACAGTGGCTAACGGGGATGGGGGTACAAAGTGTCTGCCTTGGTGAATCTGGGGAGAAGTGATCCACCAAGCAAGATGATTCTTGCAAATCTGTGTCACCAGTATTTGGTGACACATTGGAAGTTGTTGGTAAGACCACTGAGTGAACAACATCCATTGAAGAAGGCGCATATAGAAGCGAGCCAGGGGAAGAAGGGTAATGGCCGTAGCCATGAGGCCTAACACCTTTAGAACCATTCTGGCCTGTACCTTCTTGCTGGCTAGAATGATCCTGACGTGACTCTGAATGTCTGAAATTCTTTGATCTGTAAGGGTAGCTGACATCCGAACAGTGTTTAAGTTTGCGCCTATGAAAGTAATAGACTGGCAAGGCAATAAGGATGATTTTTCGGAGTTGATCAAGATGCCCAATTGAGAACAAAGATTTATTGTGTAATCCCTGGCTTGAAGAAGCTGATGCCTGGTGGTGGCTGAAAGGAGCCAGTCGTCGAGATCTGGAAACACCTGGAATCCTTGGCGTCTCAGGTGAGCCGTGACCACTGCCATACATTTGGTGAACACTCTGGGGGCTGTAGTGAGACCAAAGGGCAGGGCTCTGAACTGGAAATGACTGGACCCCAGCCGAAAGCGGAGAAATCTCCTGGAGCATCTGTGAATTTTTATGTGATAGTACGCATCCTGAAGATCTATTGAGCACATCCAGTTGTCCTTCTGTAAGAAGGGCAGAATTGACTGAAGAGTGACCATTCGTAATCTTGTCTTCCCTCACAGACTTGTTGAGTCTGCTGAGATCCAATATTGGTCTCCAGTCTCCCGTCTTCTTGGGGACCAAAAAGAACCTTGAGTAGATTCCGGGCTCTGAATGATCTGTTGTAACTGGCTGAATGGCTCTTTTTTGCAGAAGTTTTAAGACTTCTAACTCTGCAATTTCCCTTAGACTGGGTGGTACATCTGGAAGGGAATTTGAGTGAGAGAAAGGACTTTCCTCGAAAGGAATTTTGTAACCCTCGGATATGATCGACTGTACCCATCTGTCTTGAGTGAGGGAACGCCAGGCTTCTGGGTACAGCGATAGTCTTCCCCCGACTGCCTCCAAGGATGGACAGTCGGGCAACATCTCAGGGATGCTGAAAGGGCTTGTCAGAGAGAGGCTCTCTGCTTCCCTGGTTCTGCGGACCCCCTCTGCCTCTAGAGCGGCGTCTGTTATTGTTACCCCCTCTGCCTCTAGGGGTAAACTGACCACGTGAATCCGGTGTGACTCCTTGGGATTTGCGGAACCACATTTTGCCACCCTTCTGTCCTTTGGGGTAAGGTCTAGAAGGGGTGGAAAACGGACTCACGCAGAAAGAGTCTTGCCGTCCTGCTCACACCTGGTCAACGTTTCCTTCACTTGAGGGCCAAACAAAGCTGAACCATCAAAGGGAGAGTTTGTGAAGGACGCCTTAAAGAGATCTGCAAAATTACAGAGCCGCATCCAGGCTTGGCGTCTAAGAGCCACACCTGTACCTGCGGCCCTACTGCTCCCATCTGCTGCATATGATATCAGTCGCATGGAGGAGTTAGCAATAGAATTAAGGGTTCCTAGCTGCGAAGCAATTTTTTCTTGAGCCCCTGCAGCTGTCGGATCCTGTACTACTTCACCTAGCTCCTTAAGGATATCCCTCTGGAGTCTGGTGAAGTGACATAGGTAGTTCAGCGAGCATAGCAAAGGTCGCTGAAAGAACATCCGCTTACATTACCTATCCTTAGTCCTCGAGTCCTTATTAGGAGCTTGGGCAGGAGCGGAAGGATCTGCAAGTTCCTTTTTCGCTGCAGCCGCCACCACCATGGCATCAGCAGGGACACCTTCGTGAGGAATTGCTTGTCCGAAGGGGCAGTAATAAATTTTGAAGGCCTCCTAGGGACTGGCTCTACAGAGTCAGGAGCAGCCCAAGCCTTTCGAGCAATCACCTGCATAAGGGGGTCGAAAGGCGGAGACACCCAGGAGGTGGAGGGCCGAGATCCAAACGCCTCCAGGTATACCGACTCATCCTCAGAGGGATTATTGGAGGGCCAGTTTCCCCTCTGTTTAAGGAGTTCTAGGATGTCTGAAAAAGAGACATCCTCAGAGGGGGATCTTGGGGATCCCTCCGACTCATCTAAGTCAGTATCTGAAGTGAAAGACTCAGGGGAGTCTACGCGTTTCCTCTTACAGGTCCTCTTGCGCGGAGGATCCCCTGACTGATCAGGAGAATCCTCGGAAGAGGGGGTTCTTCCCAGTGGGGAAACCTGAGGCGGAGGATCTCTGGGTCCGGGAGCAAGAGAAGTGGCAGAGATATCGACAGGCACCATAGAGGGAGGAGCTAAGGGAACAGACTGCTGGCTGAGTCCAGAGGCCAGCACACTCTTCATCACCTCGAAGGCTCCCCTCCCAGGGAGGTCCGAGAGAACCCGTTCCGAAGAACCAGGAACTCCAGGGTCCACCGAGAGGGAAGGCTCAGAGGCAGATGTCGGAGCCGAGCTCACCAAGGCCGAGGCTCCAAGGGGAAGAGTGGGGTCGGACAAGGGTCCGATGCCACTCACCCCTCGGAGGAGACCAGGAAGCCCGACCACGAATCCCTCTAAGGAAGGTCTCGAGAGGAGATAAGAGTAGAGGCTGAAGGAGCAGAAGGGGTATCTGTCCCTCAGCCGTAGCAGAAACCATTCGAAGACTCCAACTCCAAACTCTGGGGTAGAGTCGAAGGAGGAACTGCAATGGGGTGTGGACTAATAGTCGTCTGTTGAGACGGACTATGTAGCATCTGGGCCAGTGCCTGTGATTTTAATAATCTACTGACCACTCTCTCTAAATCATGGTCAGAAAGCCTGGATGACCTGGATGATCGGCTCCGATGGCTCCATTCCGAGGGGAGAGGAGATGCCGGAGCCGAGAGTATCGGTTCCAAGGAAGGGGACCTAGACCTCTTCCTCGAAGGAACCATCGGAGCAGACGAAACCATGGAAGCTGTCGGAGCAGACAACTTTTCGGCACCGACAGAAAGTTTCGATGCATCGGCTCTGGCCGGAGCCAATACAGACATAAAAGTAAGGGTGTCGGAGCCGGTCGGCGCTGACACCGAAGCCTGAGCCACATGGTCATCAGAACCGATCGGAGCCGACACCGAAGTGGCCGAACCAGAATCGGCACCGGAGCCGATCTCGACTCTGAAAGAGTCGGAGCCGAGGCCGCAGGCTTGGACACAGAAGCCTGGGCCTTGGAAGACTTAGAAGTCTTAGCCGGAGAGCCCTCCGGCTTAAGTAGGCCCCTCAAAATAAGCTTATTTCTCCTTTCCTGCAGGACTCTCTGGCTAAAAGAATGACATATCGCACAGGAGTCCTGCAGGTGGAGAGGTCCCAGGCAGTATAAGCAAGAAGTGTGACAGTCTGTCAGAGACATCTTCTGACAGCACGAGTCACACTTCTTAAAGCCTGAGACCCTTTCCTTAGACATGGTGTACAAAAACACACACACACACACCTGTCCAAGAAATATTACAATCCCAAAAGAAAAAAAACTATTCTCTCACAAACACACACGCACCTAACAAGGGAGGGATGGGAGAAGGCCTGACTAAAAACTTTAAAGGAGAGAGGGAATTTTAGTCAGAAAAGGACTAAAACTAGTCTAAAACTATTAAATTTAAGTTTAAAATTAACTTTAAACTGAAAAAGGGGCAAAAGCAGTAGTGTATAAATCACTTACCAGGAGCTGGTAAAAGGAGGACCTCATCAGCGAAGCGGCAAACGAGATCTGGGTACTTACCGCCATGCATCATGGGATATGGGGCTGCCTCGAGCTGGTAAAAGTAACTCTCGAGCTTAGCAAGTGCCGAGTCGGAGCCGAGGATCGGCTCCGAACCCATCAAGCAAGAATGAAGGCGAGATTGACAACTTAACATCTACAGGTTTCAATAGTTTAAGTACAACACAGCTAACACAAGCGCCAACATATATATGAAAGGTGAGCTCATTATAATCTTTAACATAACAAATTCTGGATGCTTGTTTGTACATTTATTTGAAACTATGAAAACTTAATTTCTAATAAAATATTATCATGGATGCTTAACTGCTATGAAACAAAGATGCCACTTGACAAGGTTCACAACATATGAGAAATGGTGCATAAAATATTTAACACTGCTTCAGATACCATGAAAAAGACTCAGTAAAATACACATCTATAAATAAAAATGGAGAGAGACTTGCAGAAGCATTTGGAAAATGTAGGTTATCCACAAACAGTAGGATAAAAATGATCACTGTACCTGGATATTTACATGATAAAAGACAAATAAAAAATCACTAGATTATGCCAGCTCTGTGGTGTATGGAGATAAAGCCTTGACTTCGACACAAGCAACACAAGATTGATTAGGCTCTGATGCCTGCAAGAGCTTACAGTGAAGGATGGGAATGAGACACCACTATTGGCTTGCCCATCCTGAGGAGAGGGGAAGCAGTTGTATGTTGCCACTTGGGTGGCATCTAGTGGAAGGTATTAGGTGTTGCATCCATTGAGCACAGGCCTGTGAGTGCATCCTGTCATCTGTATATGCATGTAGTCTGACAGCTTGCAGTACTTGCAGAGCTAGTAATGATGCCACGTAGGAATGGGGGTGCTCCTAGGCAGGGGGTAGGTCACTCCACCAGTTCTAATAATTGACTCACTCCCTACTACCCAGCTCTCACCAGGGCTGATGAGGTACTCCAGACAAGAATAAATGGAACACAGGACTCTTGACTAGCCTAGGGGTGCTTGGTTCTCACTCTTGACAAAATCAAAGGGTCATTTAGTTAAAAGGTAGTGGAACCACTGGGCAGATCCGATGGAAGATTTAAAACAAAATGTCATAGGTTACTAGGCTAATGGCCTTAGGGCCTTTAATAAGCCTAACCATGTTATACCTGTGCTCCTTAACTGACCTTAGTTAGATGGTTATTTGCAAAACGGGTTTATGATCAGCACAGACTGCCCTTGTCCATAAGGGACATGGGTGCCACCCTTGGGATGAATTTATGGTCTCCCATCCAATAGTCTAGGTTGCATATGAACAGGGTTACTCAGCTCGGCTTCATGTGAATTGGGAGTTTATTCCAGAGAAGCAGCAATCTCTGGGAGATGCATCTGTCTCTCCAGCACGTTCTGTTAATGTCACAGGCTAGGTTGAGATCCCTTGAGTGAGCGACTGTTGTCCCATTTGATTTGTAGATGTGCAGCACTTCCATTACGGCAGGGTCAGAGACAGTTCTATAGGCTAGGCACAAGTTGCCTCTCAGCAGCCTGTAGGCTACTCAGTACAATGACAGGGCTTTCAGTCTTTCCAAGTAGGTTATGTTTTGGAGAACCTGAATTTTCTTGGTGAGAAACCTCTGTGCCTCTCCAGCTGTTGCAGGTGCCTGGTGAGGTACATGCAAAAGGGAGCATTGTACTCTGTTTGTGGTCTGATAAGCATTGAATACAGAGGAGTTACAACATCCTTAGCCTTTGATGTGAAGCCCTTATTTATGAGATGTGCACCGTAGAAGGCTTTCCTTACCACTGTGAACACATGGTGATCAAAGTTTAGATTGCTATCAACCTGTGTTTACAAATCTGACACCACTGGGTTTGAGCTTGGAGGGGGGGTGCTGTCAATATTGTAATTTGCAGGGACTTCCTCTTTGCCAAAGGTGCTAATAATGTACTTTCTTTGCATTTAGTTTTAGTCTGACCACCTGATGATGAAGAAGGAACAGAGTGGGATCTCTTTTTGTCCTTAGGAGGAGGGGTTGAGACCTCCATCACAGAAATGGCCTCTGAGAAGGGAGACTTCAATAACCCTTTCAGAATGAGTTTATTTTTGCGCTCATTAAGAGTGTGTTGACTGAAACTCTGACAAATGTCATATGGAGGCTGCACCGAAAGGTGGGACACTCCCAAAGAGTATACACAGTCATGATGAGAATCACTGTTAGGTAACTTGTCCTTACATGAAGTACAATGCTTAAAACCTAAAGTACCCTTCTTATCTGACATCTTGATAGAAGAAAACGCCACAGCCCAACTGTATAATCCAACTATAACAGTCAACTCCGTTCAAAAAAGTCACAAATATAACAATACACTGGTGTGATAGAGAAAAGAAGGGAAACTCATGAATAAAAAAAAAAGGTAATAGGTTAAACTATACCAACTATGGTATTGAAGAAATACCACAAGGGTAAGGGAGGAAAGGCCGTACCAACAATGATACTTGAAAGTGTACCAACAGTAACAACAGGTAGAGAGGAAAAAACCAAGGTTAGACAGAAGAAAAGACAATAGAAATGCTAATCGCTTAATAAAAAATGAAGATATCCAAAATTTTCCACATAAATATAAAAAAAGTTTCACTTAGCTGAGAGCTCGGCTGAAACACGGCTTTACGGCTACACAGCAAAAGAGATATGAGGTAACGGAGAAGGGCATTCTGGGTACAGACTTAGCTCAAGAGTTTTTTTGGCTGGTGCGAGCTTGGTAAAAAGGCAGACTTGGTTCCGAGGGCTCGGAACTGAACCCATCAGTGATGAATGGAGAGAAGATTAACAACATTAGCTATAACATTCTAAGAAAATTTAAGCACAGATCTGAAATTTTTTTAATCAAGTATGTAAATGGATGAAAAAACAAGGGGAGTGGGCAGGATAGTTGCAGGGAGCCAGAAACAGATGGACTAAATTATTGACACTTTTCAAAGCATTCATAAATGTTTGTATGCAGATGTTTGCTTCTTTTCATAACTTAATTAAAACACTGATCCAAAGTCACCATTTTCAGAATGCATATTGGCTGAAAGACACAGATACTTTTGGTACATAACCACAGGTTTCAATAGTTTAAGTACAACACAGCTAACACAAGCGCCAACATATATCTGAAAGGTGAGCTCATTATAGTCTTTAACATAACAAATTCTGGATGCTTGTTTGTACATTTCTTTGAAACTCTGAAAACTTCATTTCTAATAAAATATTATCATGGATGCTTAACTGCTATGAAACAAAGATGCCACTTGACAAGGTTCACAACATATGAGAAATGGTGCATAAAATATTTAACACTGCTTCAGATACCATGAAAAAGACTCAGTAAAATACACATCTATAAATAAAAATGGAGAGAGACTTGCAGAAGTATTTGGAAAATGTAGGTTATCCACAAACAGTAGGATAAAAATGATCACTGTACCTGGATATTTACATGATAAAAGGCAAATAAAAAATCACTAGATTATGCCAGCTCTGTGGTGTATGGAGATAAAGCCTTGACTACGACACAAGCAACACAAGATTGATTAGGCTCTGATGCCTGCAAGAGCTTACAGTGAAGGATGGGAGTGAGACACCACTATTGGCTTGCCCATCCTGAGGAGAGGGGAAGCAGTTGTATGTTGCCACTTGGGTGGCATCTTGTGGAAGGTATTAGGTGTTGCATCCATTGAGCACAGGCCTGTGAGTGCATCCTGTCATCTGTATATGCATGTAGTCTGACAGCTTGCAGTACTTGCAGAGCTAGTAATGATGCCACATAGGAATGGGGATGCTCCTAGGCAGGGGGTAGGTCACTCCACCAGTTCTAATAACCGACTCACTCCCTACTACCCAGTTCTCACCAGGGCTGATGAGGTACTCCAGACAAGAATAAATGGAACACAGGACTCTTGACTAGCCTAGGGGTGCTTGGTTCTCACTCTTGACAAAATCAAAGGGTCATTTAGTTAAAAGGTAGTGGAACCACTGGGCAGATCCGATGGATGATTTAAAACAAAATGTCATAGGTTCATAGGTTACTAGACTAATGGCCTTAGGGCCTTTAATAAGCCTAGCCATGTTATACCTGTGCTCCTTAACTGACCTTAGTTAGATGGTTATTTGCAAAACGGGTCTATGATCAGCACAGACTGCCCTTGTCCATAAGGGACATGGGTGCCACCCCTGGGATGAATTTATGGTCTCCCATCCAATAGTCTAGGTTGCATATGAACAGGGTTACTCAGCTCGGCTTCATGTGAATTGGGAGTTTATTCCAGAGAAGCAGCAATCTCTGGGAGATGCATCTATCTCTCCAGCATGTTCTGTTAATGTCACAGGCTAGGTTGAGATCCCATGAGTGAGCGACTGTTGTCCCATTTGATTTGCAGATGTGCAGCACTTCCATTACGGCAGGGTCAGAGACAGTTCTATAGGCTAGGCACAAGTTGCCTCTCGGCAGCCTGTAGGCTACTCAGTACAATGACAGGGCTTTCAGTCTTTCCAAGTAGGTTATGTTTTGGAGAACCTGAATTTTCTTGGTGAGAAACCTCTGTGCCTCTCCAGCTGTTGCAGGTGCCTGGTGAGGTACATGCAAAAGGGAGCATTGTACTCTGTTAGTGGTCTGATAAGCATTGAATACAGAGGAGTTACAACATCCTTAGCCTTTGATGTGAAGCCCTTATTTATGAGATGTGCACCGTAGAAGGCTTTCCTTACCACTGTGAACACATGGTGATCAACGTTTAGATTGCTATCAACCTGTGTTTCCAAATCTCACACCACTGGGTTTCAGCTTGGGGGGGGGTGCTGCCAATACTGTAATTTGCAGGGACTTCCTCTTTGCCAAAGGTGCTAATAATGTACTTTCTTTGCATTTAGTTTTAGTCTGTGGCTTTTCCACCAATCATGTGTCTGTTAGCCCTTTTTGTAATATGTTAACATCGTCTGGGGACTCCGTGATTGTGCCCAGTTTGCAATCAGCAAACCTGGTAAGCCACAGGCAATCTACTTTCACCTGGACTTCTGAGAAATAGATTCCAAACAGTAGAGGGCCCAGCACAGATCCTTGTGGTATGTCACTGGCAACTAGTCTACTGGTAGAGGTGGAATCCCCAACTTTGACAGTATACTTTCCGTTGGTGAGCCAGTTGGCTATCTAGTGATATATGGGTTAAAACCCAGCTGGGAGAGTTTCTCAATGATACCAGAGTCGGGGATTGTGATAAAGCCTTGGCTCAACACAGTAAAACTGGTTTGTTACTAACAGGTTTAGCAAGTAACATGAAAGTCTAAAAAGATGGTCATCTGAGGGGAAAAGGGCTTAATGTCAGACAGTCCACCTCCCGTCATGGGAGAAGGAAAAACGTGTTAGTCATAACATGTTCACCAATGAAGGCTAAAGGAAAACCAGGACATTATGTCATGAAATCCATATCACTTAGTATCATAAGACATCAGAAAAAGGTACGTTTTGAATGGAAAACATGAAGGTCACTGTCTGAACAACGGTGAAAAGCCCTGGACACTGGCTTTACTTGTGATATGCCATCCACAGATGAAATCCAAACGTACACAAGAGCTTGCACCATAAATCAGAGACAGTCTACAGATAGTGAAATCTGACATGAGGCAGTCACCAGTCAACAACAGACTATAATGGCCTAGAGCAACACAACATCTGCTACTCAAATAGGCAAAGCAGGCAGATTAAACCCATTTCCAGAAATGGCCATGGACAGCATTAACATGACATACATACAATGCAGTGTGCTACATATTCTGGAAGGAAAAAGTATTCACGGCTTTAACAGAGGATGTGTAGATACCAAGCATAGCCCTAAAAGGAAAATATACTGCCCAGTATAGCATGACTCACTCGTTTGAAAAAGAAAAAAAAACAAACATTTAGACATGATGAAGAAAGCTATGAACCTGAATTTTTTACATAAATCTTTTGTACTTGAAGTTGTAACACAGTAAAAGTTATGACTATCTGCTATCAACAATACAGACCTTCATAATCATTTGAATCAGCAGGCCATGTTAAACTGCAAGGCACCTGATGTACTTTGATTGCAAAATTCAAAGCAGAACTAAAGAACCTCTATCTCCTTTACCCCACCTAACACAAAGTGGTAGCAACCACATTTTTTCCCCATTCAGGGCTCTAGAAATAACTCCCAAGACATACCTAAAACTTGCACTCCTCCTTCTTAAGGGTGGACAAAATTATCAGAATTAAATATTTAACTTTTATTTACATAATCAGAAACATTTTTATTAAATCCCACTTAAGTAACAAATGGATACACATTAATATAAGAAAGGTAGGCATGCAGTATACATGTTTACTTTTTAACAATCATTCACTCTAACATTACATAAATTGCTCATTTACTGCCTTCCCTTAAACCTCACTCCTCCTACTAAACATTACTCTGCATGTACTGGTCCCACAAATGGTAATTATTTCTATGCAATTTGCTCCTTGTTTTCTACAGATCCCATTTGCAGTTCTTGTACCTCTTTCTCAACATTCAAGTTTAGATTTTGATTTCCTTTTTCTTGAAAATGCTTTTTTTTTTAGCAGCCAGTAGCATTAAACTTAGTAAGGCCTTAATGTCTGAGCAAATCAGATCCTGTGTCCCAGCTCTAAAGAACCATTTCCTTAGTTACAATAATACTTCCCCAACATTTCTGACAAAATACACTGTAGGGAATTTTTTAAATCTGCCAGTTATATTCCGCAATAAAGTGTTCCCAATTACCTCTCATCTTCCCATCACTCCTTCAACATTTGCTATTTACCTGAGAACATATTCTCTGAAGTCTGCTTGAGGTATAAACATACCTATACAAACACTTTCAAGCAAACATCCTAAACTTTCTGTACAGTTGGGAGCCATACAGATGGCTTCCCATTGTTACTTTGTAAACTGTCTTTTCCATTCTTTCTTCCAATCTCTTATAAACTCCTCTGATTGATTCCTATAGTTCGTCAAGTAACACTTTCTGTGCCTCACTAGTTATCACTTTTTAACAGCAGTTGCTGTTCTAACTTCAACTAAGACCTCTAGCAGAAGTGGTTGGTTACTTCACATTCTCCTATCCCTTTTTCTTTTCCTGTACTCTATCAATCCCTGGCAGGGAAAGCAATCTCCAACCAGCAGTCCAACCATCTACGTAGGCTCATTCTACTTTCATTACTTTCCCTCTCTATGTATTTGCTCCCAATACCTTACTGCCTTTGCTAATTTTCTCCAGTAAATTCCAGCCCCCTTTTAAACCCTACTTGCAGACGTCCCTATTGGTAAAATCTTATTTCTCCATTTCCGTATTTGCTTGGTAATTGGAATACTTTTTGCTACTTTATAAAAGTAACAAAAAATCCACGAGAGCACGAGCTGGATACCAAATAAATTTATTAAGCGCTTTTGTCAAGTATTACAAAATGACTTCCTCAGAATAACTCTGACTCTGTTAGAGGTCATATTTATAATGCAATCAATTAACACATAAATTGATCTGTAATGTGCTTCATGGAATACTTAAAGAAACAGACTCTCTTGAATGTAAAACCTTACTTAAAAAAGATGTATAAAAATACAATATAACTACGAAAAATATATATGTTAAATATATTAGATGTTGTCAAATGGCGAGTAAATATGTACATAAAATACTGGCTGAAACTACAGAGAATAAATGTACAATAAGATCCAGTAATTCCTATAAGTTCAATATGTTAAACACATTAATAAAAGGTTAACAATAACATGCCAGGCATGCTTACTTTTTATACAAATTTTATATATTTGGTATCCAGCTCGCGCTCTCGTGGATTTTTGTTACTTGGTATTTTGTGGCTCGGTCTGGTATGCTACTTTATAAATGTAATATTATGGATGGTTGTTATTATCCTTAAGGACCCGCATCCAAAATCCTACTCTCTCCTTATTTCTCAAGCTCCCCCCATGTTTCATCATCTTCTCTTTTCCCTTTGATTTAATAACCTTCTTATGGATATGAGCCACGTTTGTGTAGTTACCTTTTCAAATCAGATAATCCTACACCACCTTGATCTACGGGCAGAATTAATTTATCCCACTTGAAATTTGTTTGGAATGGGAAGAGGGTAAGAATCATCTCTGTTACTGTCCATAATGTCTCCTACTGATAAAAATAAGCATGCTCTGTACATAAAACTTAAGAGACTAACATTTTCATTGCTTGTGTGCTTGTATCTTACTACCCATATACATAAAAGCGTCCAACTTCTTGATTGTTGTATTATATTTTTAGTCTCATTCCACGTATGTTTAACTGCTGTAAAATAACTTATTTTTTTAATCCAGACAGCTTAATAAATTCACCTTAGAATGCGCCCATAAATAGGAGTACTGCTGAACCCATTCAAGTGTTGGTGAACTAGTTTACAGTTATAAATAAGAAGTTATGTTTTTACCATAACGTTCCATCTGTGTTGTCGATCTTCATATATCCTTGGACTCTGTTCTGTTCTGATTCTTGGAACAGACTCGGCCGCTAGTACAGCTCTCGCAAGCCAAAAACTCTAGAGCTAAGATTCTACCCAGAATACCCCTCTCCAGATTAACACAGATCTAGTTTGCAGCTACAGAGGAAGACAGAAGAATAGCTATATAGACTTGAAGAGACTATGTCCAAGGTCATACCTGATAAAATAACCAGGACAAGTGTCTCATCCTCCAAAGAGTTTGCAGGAGGGGGAAGGAGGATGGGGTGCCAAGGATAAATGAAGATCGACAACACAGATGGAATGTTATGGTAAGAACATAATTTCTGATGTCAATCTTCATTTATCCTTGACCTCTGGGACAAAGTCCCCAGCAACTTAGATCTTGGAAGGCCCTATGGAAGGATATCCCTGGGAACCATAGAGTCAAAGGATGCTCTTCCCCTGGAGACCAGATCCAATTTGTAATGAGTGATAAAGGTATGTGGGGTAGCCCAGGTTGCTGCTGCACATATTTCATCCATGGAAGCCTTAGAATGGAAAACAGAAGATGTAACTACTGCCCTAGTAGAATGCGCTCTCACTGGTGCTGGCAATTAGAGATTATTTTTATTGTAGATGAATGTTTCCTAATCACCCTGATAAGGTGACTTTCAAAACATTCCCTAGAGATGGAGCGGAGAGAGAAATCAATACGATTTTCTAAATTCTTTAGTTCTGCTGAAGTAGAAATGTAGTTGCTTGTGAACATCTAGGAAATTTAAGCAATACTCACCTTTGTTAGAAAAATTTGGGAAGAAAACAGATTAGTCAATGGATTGATTAATAGTAGTTTTTCTGAGACCACCTTTGGGAGAAAAGATGAGTTGGTTCTTAATGTAACCTTATCCTTCTGAAAAATGAAATATGGAGGTTTCGAAGATAGTGCTTGTATTTCAGAAATTCTTCTGGAGGTAATGGCTATCAGAAAACTGGGCTTCCATGAAAAACTTTAAGCGACAGGTAGCCGCCGGTTCAAAGGGGGGAAAAGGACCAAAGACTGCAGACCACAGTCAGAAGCCAAGGAGTAGAGGATCTTTATAATGTGGTTTCAACTGCAATGTTCCTTTCAAAAACACATTACACAATCTATTGGAAATTAGAGGATGATCTTCAAAGCCATTTTGGAAATTGGAAATAGTACCTAGTTGGACCTCAACAGCAGAAGCAGAAGCTCGTTGTTCAAAAAGCGTAGCTAGAGATTCTAATATTTTTTCAAATAGTGCAGAAAAAGGATTAATACCGTTATTGTGCACCCAAACAGAAAATCTTTTCCACTTGCTGTGGTAAAGTTTCCTGGTGGAAGGTTTATAAGAAGCCAATAAACTTAAGACTGGGGATGATAATTTTTTTCTGCCTGGTGATTAATGGAACTGGAGGAACCAAGCCGTGAGCTTGAGGTTCTGAAGATTGGGGTGCACCAGTCCCCGTGGGTGAGACAGAAGATCCAGAACTGGGTCCAGTATCCATGGATGGTGAATCGGATGAGGCCAGAAAAAGGGAACTAAACTTGCCAAAAGGGGGCAATAAGGATCACCTTGTTCTTCAACTTGATGGTTTTCTTTAAGAAGAGAGGAATCAGTGAAAAGGGGGGAAAGGCATAGAGAAGTTCTGAGGGACAGTCATGAAAGAGAGCGTCTCTTGGGGACTCCCCTGAGGGGAGATTAGGGCAAAGTAGCTGATGCACTTGTTGTTCAGGGGTGATGCAACGCTGGTCCCAGCGATGGAAAATCTCCTTTGCCATTCTGGGATTGAGAGACCACTCCTGAGGCAGAAGGATGCATCAGAGCTCAGTTTGTCCGCCATCACTCTGTAGCTCCCCAGGATGTGCACTGCTATCAGAAAGCGAGTGGCAATGATCCTTTGCACCCAAGTATATGAAGTTATTTGCTGCCAGGCTCTTGAGTACAAAGAGAACCTTCCCTCAACTGCTTCCAGAGGTAAGCAATCAGGTCCCCTTTCAGGAACGTTGGTAGGGTTTCCCAGAGAAAGAATCACTGGAACCCTGATTTTGCGGGACAGCTCTGCTGCAGGGTCGGCGTCTTCCATTGGAGTTCTCCCTTTTGCTCAGAGAAGAGCTACTGCCATGCAAGTCCTAAAACTGCCCTTGGGATTTCTTGAACCACATTTTCCTGCTCCTCTGGTTCCTGGAGCAGGACCTCTGGGGAGCGCAGAACCACACACCCACTGCAGACAAGGTCTTTCCATATTTCTCGCACCTGTCTACTGTGTCTTTGACTTTGGGGCCAAACAGGGAAGATCCATCAAAGGAAGGATTGATGAAAGAAGACATACATGGCTCCAAAAACTCACAAGCGCATCCAGGCGTGTCGACTTATGGCAATACCAGAACCCAGTGCCCTAGTCGTCCCTTCAGCTGCAGGTGCAATCAACTTCACGGACGAGTAAGAAATAGACTCCAGGGTAGCAAGATGACAGGTCACTTTATCTTGAATCTCTTGAGACACAGCTCCCGCAAAGGTATCTGACAACTCCTTAATCAGATCCCTCTAGAGCCTAGTAAAGTGTGCCATAAAATTCAAGGACCTTAAAGTGAAAGTCAATGACACATACACTCATCAGCCCTGGACTCGCAATTATGGGAATGAACAGTGGAACTCTCTTCAGAAAGTTCCTTCTTGGTGGCCGCCACAACCACCATGGCATCTACTGATAACTCCTTAGCCCAATGCTGGTGGTCTTCTGGTGCTGCAAGAATTTTGCTCAGTTACCTGGGGATTGGCTCTATGGAGTCAGAGCCTTCCAAGCTTGCTGCACGATCAATTTATTAAAATAGTCAGCAGGAGGCGTAACCCAAGAAGTAGATGGATATCACCAAAGGCTTGCAGGTACACTGATTCCTCAGTGGTAGGGTCTTTGGGCTTCTAGTTACCCCTCTGTTTTAGAATTTCTAGAATGTCTCCAAAGGAGACGTCTACTGGGGGTGACCAAGGGGAACCCTCCCCATCATCGAAATCCATGTCTTCTGTGACAGATTCTTCTGGGGAATCTAAGTGTTTTTTTTTTACATATGTTTTTCCAGGGCATCTCCTCAGTGGTGATCTCTGCGGAGGACTCTGAAGAAGAGGGGCCCTGTGCAGGGTATCCTGTAGCTTTGGTGCTCACTGCCCAGGCATAGAGGTTGATGGCAGCTCTGGGTGAAAGAATCCTGGGATAAAGCTCCAATAGGTGTGGGACCAACTGAGAACCTGCAGAATCCAATGCCCTCTCTATAACCTGGAAGGCAGGTCCCCCTGAAGAGGAATAGGAGCCAGGAACCAAGGAGGACAATCTTGGAAATGTGGTCCCACCCCATTCAGAGGAATCTACCCCCAAAGCAGGAGCTGAGGAAGAGCCATGTCATCGGAGGCTCCAAACGTCACGGACTGCACCGAACAAAAAACTGGATCTGATATGAGACCCTCAGATCCGGCAATGGAGCTATGCCCTGGAAGCCTGTTGGGTCCAATGGAACTGAGGAACTCAAGGCAAGTCGTAAGCTCTAAACCCGGACAGGAGGTCAGAGGAGGAAAGTTTGGTGGAGTTCTGGGGAAGAAAGCCCCAATTCCAGATGAGAGAGGAAGCTGGAAACATACTGAAACACCCCCTTAACCACTAGGAGTTGCTCCACCAACCTCACAACGTCGATTCCTGCACACAGAAAAGCTTGAGGGAGATTCTGGTCTTTATAGAAATGGACTAGGTAAGCTGTCCCACAAAGGGGTCAAATGAGGGGGAATATCTCATCCTGGAAACACTGATGAAACTCAATTGTGGCACTTTGGGGGGGGGGGGGTGTATTGGTTCCAAAATTTCTGATAGTGCCACAGGGAGAGCCGGTAACAAAGAGGAAAACCGACTTATTTCTACCAAGATGGCTGGCAACAAGACCTGTGTTGCAGAGGTAGTTACCAGAGATGGTGTTGGAGAAGTAGGTTCTGTAGATTTCTTAGCTTTAAGCTTCAGCTCCACAGGAGGTGAGAGCGCTGAAGATGTGTTTCTTGGCTGCCAGAGCTGAAGTGGACACCGGCACCGAACGACTCCTCTTCTGTCTATGTTCCGATTTAGAAGAGGAGGGGGAAGAAGGTGAGGATATGCCAGACTTGGACAGAGCCTCCCCAAAGGAAGACTTAATCAGGCCTTTTAGTACCAACTTATTTTTGCATTCTGTGAGGGTCCGGTGACTGAACACTTGACAAATTGTGCAATCTTGTTGTAGATGCGACTGGTCCAAAAAGAGTATGTACAAGAAGAATGCCCATCCAAGTTGGCATTTTCTTACCACAATCTTGACATTGTTTAAAACCACAAGCCAGCTTAGATTTCTCCGCCATGTTAATAATGGAAAATAATAACCAAATGACAGCATTAAAAGCACACACACACACACACACACACACACACACACACACACACACACACACACACACACACACACACACACACACACAAAGGAAATGGCTACAAGCAATGGTAGGCCAGAACTACCAAAAAGGTAGGGAAAAAGGAAAGCACTACAAATGATGGTAGAAAAAGGTTACCACTAGGTGGAAAACAGCACACTCAATTGCAGGAAGGAAAGTGAGATAAAAAGGTATCAATAAATGAGGAAAAAAAAAGAAGTTATGTACTCACCATAACGTTCCATCTGAGTAGGTAAACTTCATTTGTCAGCAACCTGTGGGTTACGGATCCGACACAGATCCGAGCCAGCAGCATACCAAGCAAAAAGATCAGAGCTCCAAGCTCCTCCCCCTTACCCATACTACATGCAACCTCCTTCCAATCCTCAGATCGCATTTGCCACCTGCACATAACAACAAAACAACTAACAACCTGAGACATCTGACTCAAGGACAAAGCAAAGCTCATAAGTACAAACCTCGAGCTTAGCTAAATAACCATGAAGGTCAGGGGGAAGGAGGGAGGGACGGCTGTTGACAAATGAAGTTTACCTACTCAGATTGAATGTTATGGTGAGTACATAACTTCTTTATCTGAAGTAGTTAACTTCATTTGATCAGCAACCTGTGGGACAGAATCCCCAGCTACCCGAATCTTGGGAGACCCTAAGGAAGGATATTCCAGAGCACTGCAGAGCCAAAGGCAGCCCTTCCCCTAGACACCAAATCCAGTTTATAATGAGAGATAAAAGTGTGAGAGGATGCCCAGGTAGCCGCCGAAAAGATGTCATGCAGGGAAACTCTAGACCAGAATGCAGCAGAAGTTGCCATAGAACGCATAGAATGAGCATGAACTCCCACTGGTTCTGGTACACCAGATTCTCTGTATGCTTGTAAGATACAACTCAAAATCCACCTGGCGAGAGTCACCTTTGAAACTGGTTTCCCTAGAAAAGGCTTCGCAAGAGAGACAAAAAGCTGATCAGATTTACGAAAGACAGCCATCCTGTGCAAATAAAAACGTAACTGTCTGTGAACATCCAGCAAATGAAGTTTATATTCTCCTTTATTCTGGAAATTAGGGAAAAAGACAGGTAAATTAATGGACTGATTAATATTCATTTCGGAAGCAACTTTTGGGACAAATAAGGGATTAGTCCTGAGAGATATCCGATCCTTATTAAACACAAGGTATGGAGGCTTGATACAGAGAGCCTGAAGCTCCGATACTCTCCTGGCTGAAGTAATCGCTACCAGAAAAGTTGTCTTCCATGACAAGAACTTCAGATCAACAGAAGCTGTGGGTTCAAATGGAGGCACAACTAACGCCTGAAGAACTAAGGTCAGATCCCACGGTGGAGATGAATTTCTAACAGGGGGTCTCAAAGAAAAGTGCCTTTTACAAAGGTCTTACAAACTCTGGCAGAAGTGAGGGAATCAAAGATGTCCCCAATATGAAAATTAGAAATGGCAGCCAGCTGAACCTTCACAGTAGATTAGCTGGCCCCTTGCTGAAAAATATTAGACAAGAATTCCAGTACCGCCGAAACAGGAGCGGTAAAACGATCCAAGTTCTTTTGTGAAGCCCAAATTGAGAAACGTTTCCATTTGCTATTGTAAATCTTCCTGGTGGAGCGTTTATGTGCCGCCACCAGGATAGACTTGACTCGGGAAGAGATACTGGGAGTCCTGGCCACTAGAGGAACTGGATCAGCCAAGTTGAGAGTTAGAGACCATCCAGGTTCGGAGGAGCCATTCCCGAGGGATGAAAAATCAGATCTGGAATGAGATCCAAGATCCAGAGGAGCTACGAGATGAGACCGCAGGCAGGGGAACCAGACTTGACGAGGCCAGAAAGGGGCTATGAGGATAATCTTGCTCCCCAACTGGCGAGCTTTCTGTAGAAATTTTGTCATAATCGGAAGTGGAGGCTACACATAAAGAAGACCGGGCAGCCAAGCATGGACTAGAGCATCTCTGGGGCTTTCCCTCAAAGGAGGAATTAGAGTGAAAAACTCACTGTACTTCACGATGGAAGGCGATGTGAAGAGATCGCAGCAAGGCTGACCCCACTTGAGGAAGATCTGTTTCGCTACCCAAGGATTCAGAGACCACTCGTAAGGAGAGAGGATATTTCTGCTCAATTTGTCCGCCAGTATGTTGGACTATCCCAGAATGTGCGTTGCTAACAGGAAGCGGTTGGTGGAGATTGCCCATTCCCAAACTCTCATGGCTTCTCGGCAAAAGGGGTAAGACCTGGTTCCACTCTGTTTGTTGATATACCAGACCACTGAACATATCGTCCGACTGGATCGCAATAGTCCCGGGAAGAAGGAAGGCATGGAGGGCCTGCAACGCCAAGAAGACCGCCCTCATCTTCAGGACATTTATATGCAGTATGGTTTCGGTCAGAGTCCACGTGCTTTGGACCGTCCTGCCCGCACAATGCCCTCCCCACCCTAAGCGGGAGGCGTCCGTGGTCACTGTGGCCTGGGGCGGTGACAAAACAAAAGGTCGTCCTTCCCGAAGGGGCTCGGGATTGAAGCCACCACGAGGGAGTTCCTGCAAACCCTGCTGAGGGGAATGGGGAAGTCTAGGGGGTGGTATAGAATAGACCACTTGACCTGCAATGTCCACTGTAGAACCCTCATGTGCAAAAGAGTGTAAGGAATCAGATTGATCCCTGCTGCCATGGACCCCAAAGCTCTCAGGACTAATTCTGATGGGGGAGCAGGGGATTGAAAGACGGCTAGCACATGCAGAGTCATGCTGTGAAGTCTGTCTGACGTTATGGTTATCCCCAACCGGGGTGACATCAGGAGGAAGAAATCCCTGGCTAGAGAAAGTAGATGTCTGGTGGGGGCGGTGAGGAGCCAGTCATCTAGGTACAGGAAGACCTGTATGCCCTGGAGCCTCAGTTGGGCCACTACAACTGCCATGACCTTGGTGAACACCCTGGGGGCTGTGGTGAGAGCGAAGGGTGGGACCCTGAACTGGTAATGACTGGCTCCAAGCCGAAAGCGGAGAAACCTCCTGGACCGCCTTTCCATGAGAATATGGTAGTACGCATCCTTGAGGTCTATGGAGCACATCCAATCCTCCTCCTGCAAGAGGGGCAGGATAGACTGAATCATGACTATCCGGAATTTCTCTTTGACAACGAAAAGGTTCATTGTTGAAAGGTCGAGAATCGGCCTTGGTCCCCCGTCTTTTTTGGCACCAGAAAGAACCTGGAGTAGATGCCTGATCCAGACTGATCTGGGGGCACATGCTGGATGACTCTTTTTCTAACAGCTTTTTTATTTCCAAAGCTGTGGCCTCCCTTTGAGTGGGTGGGACCATCTAGGAGGCATCTTGAGTAAGGGGGCTTCTTGATAAAGGGGATTGAATAGCCTCTGGATATTATCTGAAGCACCCAACGATCTGTTGTAATGGACTCCCATTGAGCCAGATGCCTCAAAAAACGCCCCCTCCCCCCGACTGCCTCCAGAGAGGAGCAGTCGGGCAACCCCTCAGGGCTGTTGCGCGGGAAGGTCGGAAAAAGGTTCCCGTGATCCGAAGTTCTTCGGTCCCCCTCTGCCTCTGGGCCGGCGTCCACCTTGTCCCCCCCTCTACCTCTGGGGGAGGAGGAGTCCTGAGCATTCCGGGCCTGCTGAGATTTCCGGAACCACATCTTCTGCCCTCGTTGGTTCCTAGAAAAGGACCTTTGAGGGGTACAGAAGCATATTCCAACAGCTGACAGTGTTTACCAGTTTTTCTCTCTCTGGACCAGCTTCTCGCGGACGGTCTACCCGAAGAGGGTCGATCCGTCAAAGGGTGCATTTGTGAAGGACACCTTGAAAGGTTCTGAGAAATCGCAAAGTCGAAGCCAGACATGACGCCTTAAGGCGATACCAGACCTGCTAGCTCTAGCGGCTCCTTCCATGGCATGGGAAAGTAGTCACATAGAAGTATTGGACACTGACTTAAGAGTGACCATACGAGCCAAGAAAGTCTGTTTATCCTTGGCCGACATAGACTCTGGGGGAGACTCAGCGTATTCCTTGACCAGGTCCTACTGCAGTCTAATTACATGGGCCAAATAATTCAGCGCCCTTATAGAAAAGGTAGCTGAAGCAAAAGTCCACTTTCCAATACTGTCCATTGCCAGAGACTCCTCGTCAGGGGGATGGACCGAAGAACTTTCCTGGGATAGTTGCTTTTTGGTGGCTGCCGCCACCACCATGGCATCAACCAGGGAACCCTTGCTCCACATAGCTCTGTCTGCAGGGGGACTGAGAACCTTATCTGGCCTTCTAGGTATCGGCTCTACAGTGTCCGGCTCCTTCCACGCCCTGGTGGTAATCAGGTCGGCCGGGGGGGACACCCAAGAGGTAGATGGGCCTGTGTTGAACGCCTCCAGGAATACCAACTCATCCGAGGAGGGTTTTTGGGTGGACCACCCCCCCCTTTGGTGGAGTATTTCCATAACATCTCCAAAGGAGACATCGTCGGGGGGGGGGGGTGATTTGGGTGAAACCTCCCCTTCCTCCAAATCGGTATCCTCGGTGAGGGACTCAGGGTAGTCCAAGTGCCTCCTTTTGCACAGACGTTTGTGAGGGACCTCCTCGGGGGAACTGTCCGAGGGGGGCTTACCCATGGATTCATGTTCCTCCAAGGGAACTGGCTGGGGCATCAATGACACAGGCTATCCCTGGGGGGACTGGATAATGGAGGACAAACCAAGCTGCAAGGGAGCAGGGGTGGACCCTGAGGAAAGAATGAGGAGTCTCGATCCTCCAGAGAGAACCCTCTCCACTACGTCAAAAGCTGAATGAGAACCTCTCTAAGACTGGTGGCCGGGGCCCTTGGATCCAACGAGGGGATTGGCGCCGGAGCGATCGGACCCGAGAGGACGGTGTGCTCCGACTGCAAGGGAGCCGAAGATGCACTCACCTCCCCCGGATCAGACGCCCAGCTCTCAGCTCCAGGAGCTTGGATCCGAAAGCGGATCCGATAAGCTCAAGGGCATGGCCAGCCTCGAGGTAGCAATAACCATCGAAGCCGACACCCTGGCTCCGGGGCTCCTCGGATCCGAATCCGGTGGTGGATCGGAGAAGGAGCTATCTGGATGAACAGTGGAGCTGAAACCCCCCCCCCCCCAGAGGAGGGGGAGGGCAGCAGCACTCTCAACTGCAGCTGAGTTTGCAAACGTCGATGCATCATCTGGTCCATATCCGCCTCTGAGATGCTTCGAGTAGACCTGGAGGAAGCCACCGATGCTGGCTGGGAGTGCCAACGTGACGACGACCTTGAGGCTGGTCGGGTCTCCTCCTCTGGC
>NC_056737.1:1910194945-1910248582 GCF_019279795.1 Protopterus annectens
CTTGTGATAACAGAACATGCTCTGGAGGAAGCCTCCACTGCATCCTAGATACATTTGATGCTGTGCCTAGTTACCTGTTGCTTACTGCCTGTCCCTTCCATAGAACCCAAAGTTCTATTTAAATTCCCCAAAATAAACCAAAAATATTTAGTCATTTGGGTCTGACAGTTCAGGGCTTTGGAAGTTGCAGTGGAAGAGGTGTATACCCATTGCTCTGCTGTCTTTAAGGGAAGGGCAATAATAGGCAGGAGTTTAAAAGGCTTGTCCATACTCCTGGGAAAAAAAACAGAAGGATCTGCCAGAGGATTCTAGTATAGAAACGTTTGACCTTCAGGTACTTTGTAAAATCTATCAGGCTTTTTAGACACTGGTTGTCTGAGAGTCAGGATCAGATGAAGTAGATGCAAAGGCATCAAGAAAAGCCTCCAGTACAGAAGCAGGGGTGCCTACTTCTAAAAGATTATAACATCTTTTTTGCACATCAGAAATCTGTTTTGATCCGCATTCTAAAGCACATTTTCTCAAATGAAGCTTCCTCCACATGGGAAACAGTGGAGATGGAATCTTTATCATCAAAGGCCACTTGGCCTAGAGCGTGGATCTGAGACAAGTAGGCCAAAGACTGATCAGAATCTGACTCTGCTTTATAATCCTCATACGATAATTCTAAATGTCTTTTTAGAGGGGTTGCAGGAATAGATGCAAATGATGGTGGCTTGAGGGATATTCTGGCCTTCAACAGATCCTGGGAGAAAATCCATCCAAGTCATTTTCCTTGAAGTCTGAGGAGAGGAAACAATTTTGACTTTGTTTTTTCTTTTTGGTGTGATCCCTATTTTCACAAGATGCTGCGATTCTGACAACTGACATACCTCAATAAGAGAGCCAGCATTTCCTCTCTAAAATATGCAGAATAACTTTGGGTCCTTCAAAAATGATTATATGGAGTTCCCTCTTCTCACCAGTGTCGGTACTATCCATCATTTTGGATGTGCATACTTCAGATATCATACTAGCTTCAGGTAGGGTCACAGTAGTGGGCATCTAAGAAGGCATCAGGCATACCATGGGTTCGGAGACCTCAGCAGGTACACCTGAGTCCAAACAGGCAGGTATAATGTTGGGCCTAGGTCTCAAATTCTTTGGGACTGGCGATACATCAGTGGTGAAGGGGCCTGCTACCTTAGTTTGGGCAAAGGGCTTAAAGTGCTAGGTTTCCAAGTAAATGCTGAGGAAAGATAATTGCGTCCATAAGATTTTAGGTACAAAAGGAGAAAGAAACAGTATAATTCTTATAACTGTGCTCTGCACCTAAACAGAAGAGACAAATAAAGTAGAGATCCTTGTAGGAAATCAGCCTGCCACATTCACACTTTCCACTCCTAGCAGACATCTAACAGAGTGACAAACACTAATGATATTAAGAAAAACGCAAGGAAGGCCTTAAAGGGGGTCTTATCTAACCAGTTAAGGTCAATGATGCCAAAGACCATACAAAGAAGAGACAAACAGGTGCAAGACCTGCATTCAGACTAGTGTTGAGATGGTCTAGGATTTATATTCATATGTTCACTAATGTACCTTTATACCTGCAGGCTTAAGTCAAACATCAAACATATTACTCTATGGAAGGTTTTGGTTTTGTTACCCGGGCCAAATGTCCAAGTTATTTGGTGAGATAACCCAACAGTTTGGAATACTACAGCAGTGATGTAAGGAAGGACATCAATTAGTAAAACTATTTTCCATGTAAAGAACCTCAAGTCAGCTGGATGAGCTGGTTCAAATGATCAGGTTTTGGCATCTATAGCATTAAAATTAAAATCTCAAGGAGAAGCCATGAGTTGTCTTGGAGGTCTTTTGTGCAATACCCCTTTCAAAAACATTTTAACAAAGAATGCCTTAAGTGAGTTTTATGGGCAGACATGCTGAAATGGCAAAAAAACAACTCAGACAAATATTGTAAAACCACAGAAACATTAGCCCTGGATGGGTGCTGGTTATGTCATCGGCACTAACTAGAACAACTTTTCCATTTGCTAATATACGACTTTCTAGTAGCAGGTTTTCTTGCCTCCATTAATATCTGCTGTACATCCTCAGTAAACAAGTGACTAAAATGTATTAAGATCCAATCATCCAAGCATTCAGTTAAAGTTGATGGGGGATATGGTGCATTAAGCACCCCTGATCTTGTGTGAGCAGATCCATTCTGTGAGGAAGCTTGTAATTTCTCCTGGCCAGCTCCAAAAGAAGGAAGAACCACTGTAGCCTAGGCCAGAAGGGAGTCAACACAACAATCTTAGGAGATTCCTTCTAAATCTTCATTAGTATCCTGGATATCAATTGTTATTGGTGGAAAGGCATGCAGGAACATTCCTGTCTCAGAAAAAGAAAAGGCATTTGTCTTCCAGGTCTTGCATGGAGTCCTGAAGCAGAATTTGTTCGGCTAGGAGTCAAAATGGTCTACCTGAAGATCTCTCCACAAATGGATCAAATCTCAGAAGACCACCTGGTCTAGTTTCCATTTGTGAGGGTCTAGTCTGGTCCTGCTCAGCTTGTCTGCCACAGAACTTTGCTCTAATGGAATCTAGGATGCCTGTAAAGTGAGACTGTGCTATTAGGCTTTATTACAAATCTATATACCTAGACTGCAGAGTGGGTACAATCTAGTTTCTCTTTACTTGTTTAAGTAACACATCACTGTCGTAGCGTCTGAAAAAAACACAAGTGGCTCCGAGAACAAAATGTGATTCAGGTAGTTGAGTACCTTGATAACAGTAAGAATCTCTTATGTTTTTGTGCTTATGTCTGCCCCTTTACCCCTTGATACTGCTTCCCAAGCAAAGCCCTGTCTGCAGTAAATGACTCCTCTAGAGCAAGAGGAGAGAAGGGGAGACCTGGATTCAGTGTTATTTGTCACCACTGCATGATTTCGCTTCTCAGAAATTCCAGAACTGGAATCTAGGAAAATAACAGATGCCGGCACTGGGACTTAAGTGATTTCAGATTATTACTGTACCTTTCTCATGTTGAGTCTTGCTAGAGGCAACAAGAAACATCATAGATACCATGAGACCCAGAATCCTGAGGTATTCCCTTGCAGTGGGTGAAGAATAAGTGGAAAACCCCGAAAGTAGACCTAAATATATACCTTAATTTTCTGCAGAAGAAAAACTCTTTGTACGGAGGTGTTTAGCAGATACTTCGGACTTAACTCTCTTTTGGAATCCCAGCCTGCACAGGAGCTCTCTCTCTCCCAACTGAGAGAATTCTGACACTTTGAAAAAGACTCTGCAAAGATAAGCCAGTCATCTAAACATAAAACATGTGGATACCTTGTCGCCTGCAATGGGCTATGACAACAGCTAGACACTTTCTGAACATTCCAAGAGCAGAGAATAGCCGACAGGGTAAGGCAGAGAACTGATAATGCAGCACAGACTCACAAAATCCACTTAAGAAACATCTGAAGTCTGCATGGATAAGAATGTGATAAACATCTATTAATGTTAGCAAAAAACTCAAATGAGGAAGAAGGAATAACACATGAAGTAAAAGCATTCTGAACTCTGACACTATCACATACAGATTTAGGAAAGACAGGTTCAGAACTAGTCTCCAGGCATTTTCTTTCTTTGGCATCAAAAGCATTCTTGAATAAAAGCCTTTTCTCAAATGGGAAGGAGGAACTGATTCTATCACCCATGAGATGGCATGCACTGTATGAGAGGAGGGAACACAGGGGTTTGGTCTTGAGGATGCAGTATAATTCCCTGAATTGGCAGAACTTCTTCCCATTGCCACCTGTAAACCTTGCTTAATCAGCCTCAGAACCCATTTGTCTCACATAATCTGTTGCCAAAGACAGACATGGAGATTCAGAAGTTCTAGAAGGGACAAGGGACTGCAGGGGTAGGGGAACAACATCTCATACAGTAATTCTGCCTTATTTGACTGTTCTTTGCTGTGGGGGTGGGGCCCTGTTTTCTTTTTGAAACTTCCCTGCCACGGTTTTTAAAACGTTTGGTTATCAGCATGTTGCTGAGACGGCTTATTTTGTTTCTTGTCAAAACTGGATGAGGGAGCTAGAAATCCCTTGGAAATTTTGGAAAGGGAGGGCTGAAAAATCTGACAGATTCCCTGTACCAGCCCTCTCATCACATTTTTGATAACCTCTGCAGCAGAGGATCCAAAAACTAAATTTCTATCCAAAGAAGAAATTAAAATCTCATTTTTTTACATATTTTGGGAGGTTCTGAGAATGCAGACAGGCAAACCCCCTCAACACAGTATCAGTGGCAACAGTCCCCATTGTCATATTCTACAGTCATGAGTCATATATACACTTTAAAGAATGAGCAGTGATCTGCAAATGAAGAAACTAAACCTACACAAAGCAGATTTTTCTCTCACAGGAGGGAACTGCAGATAAAACCTTTGTCATAGTTTCAAAATTAGTAAAAAAAAAAACTATGAAATTCTACAAAACAGCACACTCCAAAACTCATTTAAAACAAAACACGCCACCCAGAGTGTCATAGTAAGGCAAAATTTTAATAAGTTTAAGTGTTTTCATTCCGAACCATTAGGAACTTCCTCAGAAACGATGTAACTGCTTCCTGCAGCCATTTAAAAAGCCTTAAAGGCACCAAACACTATAAAAGTTAAAAGTAACAATCATTAAATTTCAACCAAACACAAAAATCATGTACCATCTGCCATTTGTATGATCTCCAAGTACAATTTAAAACCAACTTATAAAATATAACGTGAAAGAGCAAAAAAATCCTATGCACCGCTAAAGGTACACCTAAAGAAGGCAAGAAACACAAAAAAGGGTAATTCGGACGTAGCACAACAAAACTGTTAAAAGACTTTCTTTAATATAAGAACTTTAAAAGCAGTATTTGGCTTAAAACTGTATTCACAGCTCAAAGCTTCTTCTTCAGAAAGAGAAACAAACAGGATAAGCACTTTCAGCCATAGCCTTCCTAAGATTCTGTTCTCAGAAGCTACTTCCTTAATTTTATCAGAAGCTAATCTAATTATCGGCAAAATTCCAGACCAACTCATTTTTCAACCAATCAGATTAGGTTATAGGGACGCCGCCCTTTTAGGATTGGTTTCAACAGAACTACCCCTTTTCAATCATAGTGAATGATTGGCTCTCATGTCAGCTATCCATTTTACCTCAGCGATCTCTGTTCTGTTTTGTATGTCCCCAATTCTTGAATCTTCGTGTATTATTTCTAAAACCATAAATTTAAAGACATGATTCTTAATGTCATATAAATGATGAAGAATCCTTTCTTTGAACATAGTTTGTTTTTCCGATGTAGAAAGCAGTACAATGTTCACAAGTTGCTACATATACTAGATTTCTGCTTTCACAATCTACATATTCTCCAAAGCAACGGACCCTTTCAGTAACCAGATGCTGAAACTGATTGACAGTATTAACAGAAATACATGCCTTGCATCTACCACACATAAAAGGTACCTTTCTTCAAGGCACATCTTTTGTTTTCGTTCACCATCTCTGAAGCATAATAGTCTTTTTAGATTCTTTCTATTCTTGAATGTGAATCTAGGTGCCTCCCCCACTATAAGCTTTAAGTTGTCATCAACTGCTAGAAATGACCAATACTTTCTAATAATGTTACATATCTAGGGGTATCTGTACTATACATCAACAGACATCAGAGTTATCTCTTTCCATATGTCCTGTCTTTTGATCACATTCTCTTTACTAAATGGATGTTTCAAATAATAAGGATGCCTCTTTTCTCTTATTTCCACAGCCTTATCATCTATTTTAATATCTTCTTCTCTACAGCCTCTATTCAGAAAGTTATTTACGAGCTTTTTCTGTTCTCAACAAAAGATCTCATCATTGGTGCACAACAGAGACATGAAGGACCTGATTCTCAACTATAGTGAAAAAGATGGGTCTTGGGTTCATACTAGTTTTGTGTAGCAGATGATTCCTCCATGTATCTTTCCTATATAAAGGAAGTGTCAATACCCAATACAGGATCCAGAGTTAACTTCACATCAAGAAACTATCTCATTATCTAATGCATGTATTTCAAATTCCACAAAGGAAGTAGTGGTGGCTAACTAAGTGACTAACTCAGACAGAGATCTTTCACTCCCTTCCCATACAAGAAAAATATCATCCACGAAACAACAAAAAACTATGTTCTCTCTCTCCAAGGATTAATGGTATTCAGAACATACTCCAATTCCCACAGAGCCAATACAATGTTGGAGTAGCTATTAGCACACGGGGTGCCCATACCTACTCCCCATCTTTGCCAATAATAATCATTGCCATGTACGAAAATATTAGCCCGTACTAAGTCCAAGAGCAGAGAGATCTGTTGAGTATGTGCTGCTTCTAAAGCTTTTATTCCATAATCATTGGGTATCACAGTGAAAAGACTACACACATCAATGGTAACCATTAGTAAACATGAAAAAACTTTAAGAACACTCATTGTCCAATGTAAAGTCTCCAAGAAATGGGCAGTATCTTTTGGTAGATCACAACAAAGGCACTGTTTGACTTCTTTGAAGTTAATCACCCTCAAATACCATCGATAAGTGGTTTACCAAAGATACACAAGAATAAAGTGAATCCACCAACGCGCCCTATAGTGTCAGGGAGAGGGCAGGTCACAGAACCAATATCGGCTTATATAGAAGATCAATTAAAAAGGCTTCAACCAAAAGCTTCAATGGTGTTAAAAGATACTGCCCATTTCTTGGAGATTTTACATTGGACAATGAGTGTTCTTAATGGTTTTTCATGTTTACCATGGATGTGCATAGTCTTTTCACTGTGATACCCAATGATATGGAATAAAAGCTATAAGGAAGTTTGCACAGTTATATTTAGAAGCTGCACGTACTCAACAGATCTGTATGCTCTTGGACAATAATATTTTCATATATGGCAATGATTATTACATGCAAAGATGGGGAGTAGCTATGGGCACCCCGTGTGCTAATAGCTACTATGTTCGAGTAACTATTAGCACCCCGTGTGTTAATAGCTACTCCAACATAGTATTGGCTCAGTGGGAATTGAAGTATGTTCTGAATACCATTAATCCTTGATAGAGAAAGAACAGTTTTTTATGGGCGTTTCATGGATAATAATTTTCTTGTATGGGAAGGGGGTGATCTCTACCGGAGTTCATCTCCTACTTAACCACCACTACTTCCTTTTTGGAATTTGAAATACATGCATTGGATACTGAGAGAGTTTCTTGATGTGAAGTTAACTCAGGATCCTGGACTGGGTATTGACACCTCCTTATATAAGAAAGATATATGGAGGAATCATCTACTAAATAAAACTAGTATGCACCCAAGCCAATATTAAGAAGCCTAAGGGAAACAGATGCAGACTATCCTTTGCAAAGCAATATGGTTTATTAACCATCTTCTCCCATGCTGACAAATAATGAATCCCACTGGAAAAACACCAGAAACAAAGCCAGTTATTGAAGTCAATCATCTTTAGTTCATAGAGTTCCAGCTTACTGCAAGGCACATACCTGTCTGAGACACACATTCAGAGACATCAACAATGCCTCTTCGGATCTACCGGACAAGATCGAAAGCTCACAACACCGACAACCACATGGCAGACACCATGTCACAGACAGCCAAAATCTCAACATCAGAATAAAACCATAAAAAAGGAACAGAAAATTCCCTTTCAATTAATAGTAGGGGGGCTACACCCTCCTGCACTCCCAGTGGGGGGGCTAAGCCCCCCACACACCCTAAGCCCCCCCCCACACCCCTCGTAACTTTAATATACCAACTCAGAGATCGCACTACAGTGCAGGAATGGAAATCTTTCCATTCCGCACTATAGTGAGATGCCGGTTCCGCATTGTCGGCATTCCGAATGTCAGCCATATGGTTGTCGGCAATCTGGAGTGTTGGCAATGTCAGGTAGACCCGTCTTTTCATATAGTCTAGGGAAGTATGCCTCAGGTCATTAATGCCCACATGGACTATGAAAAAATGGTGTAGTGACTGGAATGAGTGTGTAACTTGGCGGATCCTGGCTCCGGATAAGCAACTAAATGCTATCTTCTCCTTCAGCCTAGTGAGTGGAGCACCTGTGTCTCGGACAATGGAGTGCACTATGATAAGAGTCCTGGGTGATGTGTTTGCTTGCTTTATGGGCTTTGCATGTGTGTGATGTTTGGTGTTGCTTTTAGAAAGTGCTTTAGAGATTGCTAAGGATTGGCATGGCTGTTTATAGGCTTGGGAGGTCTTTGAGTTTTGGGAAGATTCCTTTTTAGTGCTTCAAAATAAATGTGTGCATGTGTGTGTGTGTTCACGTGTGTTCAGAGACTGAGGTAAAACCCAAGGGGGCTCCAGGCATAGGTTTTTTTTAGAGTTGGATACCAAAACTGCCGAGGCCAATTTGGAGCCAGCAAGATAATCATCTTGGGCTTGTCCTGTTTTATCTTCAATAAAACCCGTGGAAGAAGAGGAAGAGGCAGAAAGGCATATCCCGAGAGGTTCCTCCAACTGAATGACAGGGCATCCACTTTCCAAGCTTCTCTGTGGAAAGTCCTGGTGCAAAAATTCTGTAGATGATTGAGATGGGATGCAAAGAAGTCTATGTGAGGACATCCCCATACTGCTATCATCCTGAATATTTTGGTGTCCAGCATCCACTCGTGTGGATCCGAAAGGTTTCTGCTCAGACTGCCAGGAAGTTTTGTTTCCCTGGTAGAAACTGAGCTTGAAGATCCAGATTGCAAGCTAGAGCTGTGTTCCATAGATCCATGGCTAGTCTGCAAAGGGGTAGGAATGAGATCACCCTTGCTTGTTTATGTACCACATTACTGTGGTGTTGTCTGTCCGTATCAGCAGTTGTCCTGGTTGTAAAAGATTCCTGAAGGCCAATAGAGCTTTCTGAACGGCTAACATTTCCTTTAAATTGATATGCAGGTGCTTCTGATCCTTTGTCCAGAGGCCCTGCAAACAATTGCCCTGAAAATGGGCTCCCCAAGCATAATCAGAGGCGTTCGTGGTTAGAACCCGAGTGGCAGGAGGCAGACGGAAGGGTTTCCCTTTGTTTAGAGCACATGCCCTGGACCACCAAAGAAATTCCTTTTGAAGGCAAGGAAGGACGGAGATCAGTATGTCCAAACTGTGGCAATGCTGAGACCATACACTTTTTAGGTACCACTATTTTCCTCATGTGTAGTCTTGCATATGGTAGGAGAAGGATGCAGGAGGCCATGTAACCCAAAGCCTGTAGGAATTTCCTTGCAGATAGTTGAGTTAGAGTTGCCAAGGTTCTGAAGGTTGAAGCCAGCTGCAATTGTTTTTCGGATGTCAGAAATGCCATCTGGGTTGTGGTGTTTAGAAGTGCACCCAAAAAAGTTATCTGTTGTGATGGTGTCAAATTTGACTTTTTTATGTTTACAGAGAATCCCAGGAACTTGAGGAGGTTCTGTACAAATTCTAGATGCTGGAGTAAGACATCCTTGCTGTCTGCCTGAATTAGACAATTGTCCAGATAAGGGTAAATTTGAATTCCCTCGAGTCTGCAGTAAGCTACTACTGGAGCCAGGCATTTGGTGAAGACCCTGGGCGCAGTAGACAATCCAAAGGGCAGCGCAGAGAATTGAAAGTGCCTCGATCCGGCCTTGAACCGGAGGTATTTTCTGCGATCCTGCCTGATGGGAATGTGTAAATATGCCTCCTTTAAATCCAAAGTTACCATCCATGCATCTTTGGACAGCATTGGAAGTAGCTGCTGTAGAGTAAGCATCTTGAATTTTAGAATCTCTAGAAAGGTGTTCAAGACCGACAGATCCAGAATGGGTCTCCATGAGTTTCGCTTCCTTGGGACTAGAAAGAGCCTTGAGTAAAAACCTTTTCCCATCTCTGAAAGAGGAACCAGTTTTATGGCATTCATAGCCAAAAGAGCTTCCACCTGGTTTAAGGCCTCCGTCCATAGATGTTTTGGAAGGTCTGGCCATCTGCTTGGCCTTGGCAAGATATGAAAATGGAATTTGTAACCTCTTAAAACCACATCCAAAACCCATTTGTCTTGGGTTATTTGAGTCCAATTTTGATAAAAAAGAGAGAGTTTTCCTCCAAGAGGGGCTTCCAGGCAAGAAGTTCCTGTAGCCCAACAGAGGGAGTCATTGAGTTTGTTTCCTTTGAGATTGTGACCTGTCCTCTCCTCCCCTAGGGGTGGAAGCAGTCCACTGTCTTGGTCTATAAGCAGCTTGTGTTTGAGGCCTCCCTCTGGAGCGTCTATATCTACCCCTCTGAGGCCTGTCTGAAGTGGGAAAGGACCAATTTTTTGAAGGCCAATTCCTGCTAAATCTAGGTGGCTGTACTTGCAAGAAATCTTTAACTGTTAGCATGGATTTCGACGTATCCTCCATCTTTTTAATCACCTCTTCAGCTTTTGATCCAAACAAAACATTATGCTGAACAGGAGCATCCAATAATTTAGCCTTTACTTGTTCAGGTAAATTTTGTTCCTTTAGCCATGCATGCCTTCTAATGACTGTGCCAGAGGCCGCAGCCCTACAAGAAGCCTCCAAGGCATCAAATCCACAGTGTAAACCATGCTTCCCAACCTGTTCAGTGGCATGCAACAAGTCATGTAATTCCTTATCTGCACAGGCAGAAATGGAAGCAAGCTTTTGTTTCAAGACAGACAAGAGAAATTGCTGGTATTTAAGCATATGAAACTTGACAGTTTAAAGCCCTAATGGACAAAGTAGCAGAAGTATACACCTTTTTGCCCCATCTTTCTAAGGATCAAAAATCCTTTTCAGTAGGAATGGGATTTTTGGCAGAAGCGGCCTTAACTCCCTTAGGACCCTGAGAAATGGTTTCAGGGTCAGCAGAAGGGTTCTTGTATAAAAACTGATGGGAATCAGGAACCCTGTAATATCTATAAGGCTTAACAGGAGCAGGAGGAAAAGAGTCAGGGGTTAAGTTAGCCTCCGAAAAGGCATCATCCACAATATCCAAAACAGGAGGAATAGCCAGGGGTCTATGTTGGGGAAGAAGAAGAAAATCCCTCAGTCTTTTCTTGGATTCTGAATACTCCTGTCCTTCCCAGTGGAAATGTTCCCTCATTTCATGCAAAGTTTCCCCAAAAGAGAAATCCTCAGGGGGAGAAGCTGAAGGAATGGATTCTTCAGCATCAGAATCTTCATATGGAGGGAAAGAATATTCCTGATCAGAAGAAGAAACTGAGGAAACAGAAGCCTGATCAGAGGAATCATGATAAACATCCTGCCTTGGCCTTTTGTCTGGAGGGGGATGTGAACCCCTAATCATAGTAAGTAAATCCTCCGCTATCTTGAGTAACTATTTCTGTGACTTGGGAGCCGGTTCAGAAGAGGCCTGTGTTGATGTCTTTGATTTAGAAGGAGTCTTTGCCTTTGTCTTTGGCTTTGCCTTTACTAGTAGCTGAGTAGGCCTGAATACCCCTTCGGAAGCCGGTACCTGCACAGCGGCTCCGGACCCATCTGAAGGAGCATTGTCCGAAGGTCCTGCAACAGAAATATTTAAAGACCTGGTTGGCTCCTCATGAGAGTCCGTTTCGGCCGTCGGTTCTGAAATGGCCGATGACAGGGGCTGCAAAAACACCTCACTGACGACGGCCGAACCTGAAGCTGGCTCCGCTTATGTGCTATCATCAGATTTGGACCTCGGAGGCCTGTCTTTATCCTTGCGACGTTTGTGAACTCCGGCAGCCGGGACCGTATCCGACGACATTTTGTAGTTAAAGCGTCTACCGAAGTAATGAAAAGCAAAATCGTACCTTCGCTTAATTGTACGTTGATTGAATCTAGCAGAAAACCGACAACTAGCTACGTCGTGGTCAGGGCCTAAGCAAGGAATACAGTAAGAATGAAAATCCTTACGAGGTATTTGCTTCCCACATGAAATACAATTAACTTTTTCTGACATCGAAGTGGAGCAAGAAAAAAGTTTCCCAAATGGGGTACTTAGCTTTGAGTGGAGAAGAAAGTCTTCGGACCGAAGTAAAACAGAAAAAATTTGTCAGGAGTAAGCCGACCGGCACTTGCGAACTGCTATCATCGCACGGCAAGAAAGACTGGAGAAGATGGCGTTGGCCGTCAGCTTTATACTCATGGCGCTCTGACATCAGGGAGCATGGTTGAACAGCCGACGCCGGACCCAGACTTTGGGATTCTGGCCGACCGAGGGCTGCCTGCCAGCAGGGGAGAACCCTACAGTCATGACTGTAACAGTGAAACACGATGAACATCAACAAATTACACACTACCAGTTAAAGAAAGAAAAGATTGTTTTTTGTTTACCAACAATGGTAAAAGCAAAGCCCCATGGGTAAAGAAAGGGAAAAGAGGCGGATACCAACAATGGTATTGGGAATTACCTCAGAGGTAAGGGAGGCATGTACCAGTAATGGTACAAAGAATACCGCAAACTTGGTAAAGAAAGTAAAACAAGAGAGACTTCAGAGGGTAAGCTAACTCTAAATGACTAGCAAAGAAAAGGTTTCACAAGTAACCAATAAAGAGAATTTTTAGAAGTAGAAAATTTGAAATGATTTAGCTTGAGAGTTGGCTTGGCACATCTTGACAGTATAAGCGAAACGAGATCTGAGGTGACAGGGAGAGGGGCACTATAGGTAAGCTTAGCACAAGAGTTTTTTTTGGCTGGCACAAGCTTGTTATAATGCCGACTCTGTTCAGAGGATGGTACAGAAATCCATCGTACGGAATGAATGAAGATTAACAACATCAGATCAATACTCCTTAAGAGTGAACCTGCAAGCTATCCTAAAAACTACAGACTAATAACTTGCCTTCTGATGATGTATAATACGTGAAGGCATATACATAAACTATATACTGGAATTGATGCTGACAGTTTGAGTTTTCTTTTAAATTACTGTAATCATAGCAATAGAATAAAAGGTAAGAAAAGAAAGTCATGTGGAACAAAGGATCATTTGTTTTTAAACCATAATTGGGAATTGTAAACAAAGTGAAGAATCCAAGCATGGCATGGACAAATTACAAAAAAGCATTAGACAGCATCCCGCATTCATGGATAAAGAAGTGCTTACAGAAGATGCACCCTACACTGATCAATTACATTATGGTGACCAAGAGACAGTAGCAAACCACTCTGCAGCTCAACTATGATAAAGGACAAATTATTATCTGAGGTACAAAAATTCAAAGATGGATATTCCGGGGTGACTCTGTCACCGCTGCTCTTTTGTCTTGCCCTTAACCCACTAAGCTGCCTAACACATTAGGTCATGGTTACAGTTTGCTCACAGACAACAACAAAGTGTCAAGACGTCTCACCTCCTTTTTGTGGATGATTTAAAACTGTATAGTTCATCAGATGAGAAGCTGAAATCACAAATGGGTGTGGTCAAAACTTACTCAGATGATATTGGAATGTCATTTGGTCTTAATAAATCTACAAAAACAACATCTAAAGCAGGAAAGCTGCAGCACTAAGAGAATATCAGTCCGGGACAGGAATGTGATATAAAGGAGGCCGTGTATAAATATTAGGGTACTGATGAAGGGCTGACAATAAAACATGAACAAAAGTGAACAAAAAACTCAGTAAGGAATATTTAAGAAGATTAAAATAAATACTTAAAACAGCCTTGACATCTAGGAACAGAGTCCAAGCTATAAACCAATTTGCTCTTCCTGTTCTAACTTACAGTCTTGGGGTGATTAACTGGCCCCAAAAGATACTGGATAAGTTGGACAGGAAAACAAGAAAAATGGGTCATGCTTATCAAGCGATATATAAAAATCAGTGTATACCAAGATTATATATTCCTCGTTATGAAGTAGGTGTGGGCCTCCTCGAAACTGATTACATGTAAAGATCTGCAATCATAGCACTACATACATATCTGTCGAACTCACCAGATCCAAACATAGTGAAAGTTTTGAAAGATGAAGAAAACAAATCTAAAATGACTTCTCTGCTTAGTTTAGCAGAAGCATATCAGTGTCAAGAGGAAATGGAAACCAAACCAGAACTAGACAAAAATCAATCAGCAACTGAATGTGCCAAAAAAAACAAAAGAAAGAATATGACTAGGATGAGATGAGAAGGCAAGAAATGTAGAAAATGAGTAAAGATATTAGAAAGTACAGAAAACACCTCAAACAACCTCATGTCAATCAGGATCTGATGCATGAATAGTTAAGGAAAGGTTAATTTAAACCAAAAGATGAAAGGTTAGTATTAGTGGTATAGGATAATGGACTATGTACACATTGGTTTAACAGATAAATAGAGGTTCTGTAAAAAGTGAACTGAAAACAGTTGCACATCATCTTGCTGGGTGTGATGCACTAATGGCAGAGGGCGTGTATACTGAAAGGCATAATAAATGCAGCAAGGCTGCTGCACTGGGGATTGTCCAAACACTACAATATTGAAGTAGCTGAGAAGCATTGAAAATGAGCCACAAAGCATTATTGAGAATGAAGAAGTTAATATCACATGGGATTACCCACTACCAAGAGTTCAAACAACAGATGGAAGAAAACAAGATATAGTAGTCCATGAAAAGAAGACAAAAGTAACATTGAAAGTGCTACACCCAGTGATTACAGAGAGACATAAAATACTAGGATTTGCAGGCAAAAACGAGGGCAATGTGGAAGAAGGATACCCAGACAGTTCCAACAGTAGCGGGAGCAATAGGTCTCATAAAAAAGAATTTAAGTCTTAGTTAGATATACTACTGATACATATAACTTTATATGAACTGCAGGAGTCAATTCTGGGCACGTCATGGGTGCTACAAAGAGTACTTCTGGGTAACATCAAAGATTGAAACAGTACTAATTTCACAAACATTAATCATACTTTGGACTTCCAAGATGGCTGCACACTGAGTAACAGCTTGTTTCTAGCTCTTCTAGTGTGAAAACAGAAACTCGGCTGAGAAGGCCAGCGGACTTGTGTTTATGGGTAAATTTCAGTAACTGGCTAGTAAGTGCACTGCCTGGATGTCAGGAATAAAGAAAGAAATACATAAGACCTGGAAAAAAAAATCAGTTACAAAAAGTCAGGAAGAAACACCGACTGGCCCAAAGTTCTGCATCTGTTCAGCAAAAAGCAATGCAACCTTCAGACATGACTTCCAATAACCTACAGGAAGATTTAAGACAACTGCATACAAACCTGGTTAAACTAAAAAAATAAAGATGAGAGTACATAAACACAAACAAAAGGTTGGAAAAAATGGAAGAAGCTTTAAAACAGATATTCAGATGAGATAAAGCTGCAAAAAAAATCACAGGTTGAAGTGAAGAAAAGGCTGGTTGAATGAGACTAAACAAGAATAGACGTTCCAAAATATAATAAAATTAGAGGACACAGCACATAGGGAAAACCTGAGATTTTTCAGCTATACCAGAGAAGCTGGAAGAAACTGACTGTATTCATTTTATGAAAGCACAAATAAGCAACTGGACTGGTACTCCTCAGCAGAAGTTGTTAGTTGAAAGGGCGCATTGTGTATATGTCCAAACCTAGCTACAAGAAAGCAACCTAGACCTTTAACAGTAAGATGCAATCTTACTAGCAGAAGGAGGACAAAATACTAAAAGTGGGAGACAGCAGTATTTGTGGAGAATGATCACTCATTGTACACCAGGGAGAAGAGGAGTACATTTATTCCACTATTCAGGGAATGCTGAGATGCATGTTGAGACACAGGTGTGAAATTCAAACTGCTGTATCCAGCTGTCTTTAAGGTATTCTTCCCTGGAGGGACAAAATCATTTTTTATGAAGTGCATGCTAAGAAGGAAATACAAAACTTTGCCAAACAAAAAAATGAGCTGTGCGATAGAGGGAAAATTTTGCTTTTTCTTCTTCTTGTAAAGAGGACCACAAAAAGACTGTATCTGTGAAACCTTTTCAGTATTACAATGGAAAATGGTGGTGAGCAGGAAGGGAGCACGAGAGTTAACTAGAAGAATTATGAGTACATTGGAAATGAAGCAGAGACAGGATTTGGGCGATGGAGAACAGTAATAAAACCAGTGACTCAATGTGGGATTACAATGCTATAATTATGTTTGTAAAACATGACAGAACAAGAAAATCTGGTAATACTGGACTTTTTATTTCTTGGATTTGTGGGGGACTCTAAAGTATATGCCCTACTTCATGTCATTAATGTTTGGAAAAATGCTTTTGGGAGGGGACGAGAGGGAAGAAAGCTAAGTAAAGAAACCATTTTCTTTTCTTAAAAGTACTGTATTGGTGGTGTATGGTTTTCTTTGCACACTATTTGTAAGTGTAATGGGGGGTAAACAGGTGTTTTTGTTTTTTCTCCCCTCCTCTTTCATCTCGTATAGTTTTGAGAAATATAGGCAATGCAATGCAAAAAAAAAAAAAGGCCTAGTTAAAAAGGCATGACAAAGTTGTTGTTTTTTTCATTCTTGCATGGGGAAATGACTGTATTAAGGACCTTAGATTGATTAGTTTTAAGAGAGAGCAAGTAAATGAAAAAGAATGTTGAATATCATGATGCTTTTTTTCTAGCAAATGCATGAATACTTAGCAGCAATGCTGCAGCTGGTCTTCAGGTTTCCATGGAAACAATCTGATAAAAAGAAACTGGCTGTCTAGTTCTCATGTCTCCACCGAGACAGTCTGATAAAGAGAAACTGGAAACAGTTTGGTGGAAAGGGATTGGCTGAGGAAAAAGAAAAAAAAAGAAAAGTGAAACTGGCTAGGACGTAATGTTCTTTGAAAGCAATCAGGGGTTTTCCCAGCTGACAGGACTTTAAAGATAGGACAATACCAATTAGACTTGAAGTAAAGTTTTCTCCTTTTTTTTGAAATGCAATGGGGGTACTACTATAAACAGCTGCTTTTCTTTGTTTTGTTTTTCTTTTTTTCCCTTCTCTTTTTTCATTGTTCAGTTTTAAGAAATGTAGGCAGTACAATGCAAAAACAAGGAGGGAAAGAGTAGAAGTGGGGGAGAGATGAAAGGTCTGGCTAAGACAGTATGACAAAAGAAAAATCAGTGTGCGTTTTCCCAAGCTTGCATAGGGAAATTACTGGGTTAAGACCCTACACATTATCCAGTAACAATATTATTGCAAAGCATGCACAGGAAAAAGAATACTGAATATTATAAGGCTTTTTTTCTGGTAAACAAGGTACCCTTAGCAGTTTTGTGTCTGGTTTGCATGTCACTAGAAGACAATTTGATAAAGAGAAATGGCTTGGAGAAAATGTTTACTTAAAGTATTCAAGTGTCTTCTCAGCTGGGAGAGCTACAAAGATAGACAAAATCAAACAACACTTAATAGTACAGGCTTTACCATGCATCTTAGCATGACAAACCTTTCTTTTTGTTTAATTCTAGCCAGTCTGTGTGGATATCAACTTAGAACTTTTGTTCTTATTAGGAAGCAAAACCTTCAATATTTGAAGATGTACACAGTTATGTGTATCATTATTAAGTTAATAAGTTTTGGGGGTGTTTGTTCTGTCTGAGGGCTTTCAAAAAAACAAAAAATTATGTAAGATGTGGCATAGGCTCAAGTGAATATGACAAGAAACAACTTTATAAAAGACCAACCAGCTGAACAGTGTATGCATGTAACACAAAAGGTGAAACTAGACATTTAACAAATAAGCAGTTATACATAAAAGGTGGTAATAATTATATATGAAAATGATGCTTTCTCTAAATGTCTTTCAATCTGAATGGTCCAGATAAATATAAAAAAAGAGTAGTGAACTATAATAAAAAACGTAGAGTGCAGTATGCTACAGGAGACACCTGGAAAGAACTGAACATGTAAATTTGATAAAGAAAGGTTTTCAGGATGATTATTCAGCAAAATATCTGAGGCAAAGGAAAAGAGGAGTACTTATATTAATTGCAAGAGGAGCTCTAATAGTGATAGAAGAGGAAAAAAGATAATGGAAGATGTATAGTACTGAGGGGAAAATGGCAAGGGAGGAGGATTAAACTGGCATGCATTTACATTCCACCTAAAACTGTTATAATGGAGCTAAAGAAAATTCTGAGAAAAATAATCCGCTTTCAGCAAGGAATATTACTTATAGGTGGAGACTGGAATTTGGTTTGCAACGGTGAAGATGATGTGTCTGGGGGCCTAGAAAGGAAAATATAACAAAAGGGGGTAGATTTTTGAAGAAATTTATGAAAATGTTTGGCAAAGAAGATGTGAATTCAGTACTAGGAGTTTGGAGTGAATTTACATATTATTCTCAAAGATATTCTCCAAGATACAAGAAGTGGACTAGGCAAGCTAGAATTTATATCTCACAGGACATGTGCATTTAATTGAAAATCTTGAAACGCACCTAGTAACTATTTCAGATCATGCGCCAATAATAATGAAAATAAAAATGCAAGCCAATGAAAGAAAAATGAGACACTGGCGCTTTCTCACCAATAGGGTGAAATGACAGAAATTAAGGAATGGGTTTTGGAATTAATTCAGGAGCTACTAGAGAAGATAGAAATGTCTTCTAAAAATATAACTAGGAAGTGGGATAAAATTAAAGTGGAGTTTAAAACTAGGGTGGAAATAAAGGAAAGGGAGATATGGCTAAGGAACAAGAATTATTTAGAGGGACTCACAAAAAATATTAAAGTACTGCAAAATAGGGTGAATCTCTCCTAAGAAAAGAAGCAACTGCAGAATGCTAAACAGAAAGTAAGGAAAGTCCGAGGTGCTTTGTGTAGGTTTCATAGTTTTTTTGTGCACCTTCCGTTCTTTTGGTTTTAAAATATGGAATTACCTCGATAACATGCACAAGTTTAGAAAGATTGCTGTTGAGCAACTTTTTTTTATAATAATTCTGGAGCATAAAAACTTTTAGCACAACTAAGGTAGCAGAAAGTGGAAAGGGTGTCACCAAGTATAGGGAGTGTATAACAAAGAAGATAACAAGAGACCCTGTAGAAATACTACAAATATTTAGAAAATTTTATGAAAGTTTGTATAAAGCAGAGAAATATGGAAATCAAGAAAAGGTACAAATGGAAATGTTTATGGAAGAATTAAATATGCGAAGGTTAGAGGCAAATGACGTTCAATTACTAACAGTTGGGATAGAAAGAGAGGAGATAAAAATGGCTATGTATAACCAATCTACGGGAAAGTCCCAGGAATAGATGGTATTCCTGTGGAAGTTTGGAAGCTAGGAGGGGAAAAAAGTATAAAGATCTGGAAGGTTTTGTTTAAAAGTATTTTAACAGGAGAAGTACCAGCATCCTGGAAAATGCGGGGGGTAATGGTAATACCTAGAGGGTAAAGGATCCATCAGATCCAGCTTCATACAGACCCATTTCAATATTAAACCATGATTATAAAAAGAGTTTATGTCTACAATGGCTTAAAGAATGGCAAAAGTGACACATAAATTGATAGATATGGATCAGTGTGGTTTTGTGGAGGAGAGGCAAACATTTGACAATATTAGCAGAACACTGATGATCCAGAGGGAAGCAGAATGTAAGAAAATACCATGTTATTGATGGGTCTTGGTGCAGAGAAAGCATTTGACAGAGTAGACTGGGACTTCATGAGCAGGGCAATGGAAGGATTTGCTTTCCCTGATACAATTATAAGGCTGATTAGGAGTATATATGATGGATCAGAGATGAAAATGAAAGTGGGTGACATCCTCTCTGATAACTTCTGCTTGAGTAGAGGAACCAGGCAGGGTTCTCTGCTTTCCCCTTTGTTGTTTGCAGTATATTTAGAACCATTGGCAAAGAAAATAAGGGCCTCAGAAATTCGAGACCATAATTGGTGTGGCAGGCAGGAGAAGCTGGCTCTATTTGCAGATATTATTTTATATATGACAAAACCAGAAAGGGACATTACAGTGTTGTGGAACACTAAGACCGTTTCATATCTTCTTGGGATACAAACCTAAATGAAGCTACAACAAAGGCAATAGCTGTAAATTATGTACCCACACACACGAGTTGGTCCAACAATATCCATATTTATGGGGACATGATAAAATGAAATATTTAAGACTCTTCTTCTCCTTTTGACTTTTTCCCGGTTAAGGGTCACCACAGCGGAACAAGGGTCCACAAAACGACTGACAGTGGAGTTTTATAGTGTCGAGTTGCTAGCCCAGCACCCAACCTTCCACAGAAGGCATGCACACACTCACACCTAGGGCCAATAGGAAACCAAAGCACTGAGAGGAAACCCACGCAACCACAGGCAGAGTCCGTACAGAAGGCACCCCAGCCGAGAATAGATTAGAAATGACTCTGTTGTGGGAGCTAAGGATATGGGGGAAGAGACTAAACGGAATACAATACAAAAATTGAGAAACTGGAAGCTTCGTTATATGGATATTAAGATACAAGCAATTAAAATGTTATACACAGATCAGGCATATTTTTATCAACCAGAAGAGAAGCTGTGGATAGCAATTTAAAAAGAGTTGAAGGACAGCAAGGGTCACGTTGGATAAAATTATTCTTCCAACAGAACAAGGAGAACTAGGATTACCCAATTTGAGGGTGGTATTTTAGAGAAACACAGTTAAGGTTCTTATACATAGCACAAGCAGAAAACTAGAACTCAAAGTAGAAAGGAATGATGAAGATACAGAAGAAATAAGGAGGGATTGGGATTTTCGATGCTGACTATTAAGGAGAACAACAAAAATCATACAGAATATTATATTCATAAAACAGCAGGGACTATTCTAAGAACTAAACCAGCATGAGAATGGAGAAAAGAGATTATGCCAACAGGGATGACTGCAGTTAGGGATACAGATAATAGGCAAGACGGGGCTGACATTTTTTGGAGAAAACATGCAAAGAAACCAAGATATTGGGAGCAAATCACTAGAAAGGGAAAGGTAACAGAATGGGAAGAATGTATTTTGACTGCAGGTTAGAGACTGCCTTCCCTATCAAGGACTGCTATCAGAGTATAGACAAAGAGAAAGAAATAGGGAGTTCCTAAATGAAAGACCGGCACTGGTAGAGTTTTAAATAGAATCTAGAACAGAGGTAGTCATTAAAAAAGGAATAATTAGTACAGCATATAAAATACTGCATGATAAATATAAGAATCAGAGAAGTTTAGAAAGGATTGGGAAGAGAGATTGGATAAGCAATTCACAAAGAGACAATGGGAGGGATATATGTATATCTCCCAAATATGCAACGAAGTCTAGAAGATTTGGAATCTTTGACTGGAAGTGTTTAGATAGGTATTTTTATATCCCAAGTAGACTCCAAAGAATTTTTCCTCAGGCGGATATCAAATGTAGGGGGTGTAGCGGGCAAGAAAGAGGTGGCTGGGGAACATTTTTTGGGAGTGTAGTGAGCTGGTGGACTTTTGGGATTCCCTGTGGACTGCTCTGTCGGAGATGCTGGGTGAGCAGATTAGATTGACTGGGGAGATGATTTTTTTGACTTACGATAAAGAATCGAAATTGCTTAGATATAGTAAAGCCTTGCTGAGTCTTATTATGGTGGCTGCCAAAAACACAATTATTAGAAAATGGAAATCAAAGTCTAGACCAACTTTACTAGAAGTAGTGAATATAGTAACAGAGATAAAACAACTGAAAGTGGGATCTTTAGAAAAGGGATGCAGCAAACTACATAAGGAAAAACTGGAAATTGTGGGAACAATATATGCAGAGAAGAAGTGAGGTTTAAAAGGCAGGATTTGAATGAGTCATATAATACTTAACTGACAATAAATGGATGGATTATAAGTGATGTATAATGTCTGTAACTAGAGTTGTTTCAGTGGTGTCTGTAATGTATAATGTTTGCAACAAAATTGATGCCGTTGTTTTTCACTTACATAAATGTAAGCTTGCCTATATCATATGTGATAATTTAATACAGATGTTTATTGAAAAAAAACTTTAAATTATACTTTCACTTAGGATCGGGGTCCATTCCTCTCAAGGTATTAGAATCCCAAAAGATTTGGAGAAATTAAACAGGCTGATAAGGCAAGAAACTGAGAATGTGATCTACATGTACAAATCCATAAGAAACGTTTGAAGTCTGGATATATGGGGATGTAATAATAAGCATCTTTTAAGTCTAGTTTTACAATGAAACTTGAAAGAGTAAGAAGAGAAAACAGGTTCTGAAGTGACATCATTTTGAATTTGGGCACTCTCTCACAAACAGGTTTAGGGAAAAAAAAAAAGATTCAGAACTGGTCTCCAGCCATTTCCTTCCTTTGACACTAGGAACATCCTTGAATAAAATTTCTTTCTCAGCTAGGAAGATGGAACTGGTTCTATCAATCCTTGGGACAGCATAAGATGAAGCACAGGTGGAAAAAAAAAAAAAAAAAGTCTATCTGGGGGATAAAGAATGACCTCCTGGAAAGGTGGAATTTCCTCCCACTGCCATTTATAAACAATCTGTTGCCAAAGTAAAAATGGAGATTTAGATTCCACTTATGCTGTGCTGATGGTGCCATAAGAAACCAAAAACATGCATGTCCACAGCTAGTGGGGTTTGGCGTTTGTGGCCTGAAATTGTCCATAAATAGACTTAAAAGAAAAAAAAGAGTGGACATTCAGAATTGCCATTTAGCTGAAACACCTGATGTCCTTAAAGGGTAATTTGCATATAACTGATTGGTTTTCAGTGTGACCTTATTACTTATTGTTTTAACAAGAAAATGTGGAATATCTCCAGTTCCCTCTGAAAGAATCAGTCTTGGTTCTCCCTTCACAGCCTTATCAGCCATCTAATCAGTGAGTATAGAAGCGTTCGCATCTTGCATCTTGTCAGGCTCCTGAGGAGTTCAGACAGTAGGAATAAGTTATCTAGCCAATGCATCTGCAGGCTGAACAAGTGCCTCAGTGAAGATTTCAGACTCTGAATGAAAGAAGCAGATACATTTAGGTCTTCTTTCATCTTCTTAGATTTTTCCTTAGGCTGATGGGAGGCATCCAAGTCATATGACTCAGAGACAATCCCAAGGTTTGGAAATATTTTTCTATATAAAGTTTCAGGAACAACAGACAATTACAAGTTTTGGGTGCAAAGGAATGGTAAATTGTACACTCTTTAAAATTATGTTCTGGGCTGGGGGGACAAGACATTTGGAATGCTTATCCCATTAACTGCAGTGAAGAGATCCATTACATTTCCCTCTTAGATTACATGAAATAATTCTTCTTAATTAAAAAACAAAGAAAAAAAAGGAAGGATCCTTAGTTGCCCACAATGACTATAGCTGGAAAGCAAACTTATAACAGATGTTTGAATAGATCACTGTTGCACTAGCCCAAGCTATTTGGGTTACATCCTGCCATGGATGTGATAACCAGTCAGCTTCCAAAACTTAAGGGCACCTTTCATGCATTTGAGCGTTGTACAGTGCAGAGCAGTATAAAGTCAGTGGTTAGTGTGACAAACCTCGACAGCTTTCAATGTCAAATGAAACAAACTCTAGAAGCCTGAAAAAGGCCAAGGCTTCTTGAGGAGCAACAACAGAGGGATCAAGTGAAATCCAGTAAGTGGCCCAAGGTACCGGAAATAGCCAGAGCAAAAATCACTCAGAGACTTAGGTAAGCAAAAGCAGTCTTAAAGACCAAAGACTCCCATACAACTTTCTTTAGTTTTTTCCTCCCCCATCTGTAACAGCAGACTTGAGCTGGATCCATGCTTTACCACAAAGTACAGTTTTGTACCTACCATAAATGTAGATGTCCGATAGATATGCAACTGCAGTCATAACATATGGGTTGTCCTGCCTCAGGCAGCCCTCGGTCGGCCGGATTCCAAAGTCTGGGTCCGACGTCGGCTGATGTCGCATTTTTCTCCAACGTCAGAGCGGCTGGAGTATATAAGCATCAGCCGACGCCATCTTCTTCAGTGTTTCTTGCCCCAGATGCCAGGTGCTCGCCAAGGAAGGCTGTAATCAAATTGGAAGACAATAATAGGTTTCCAGGCAATAAATAAGCAATAAACAGATACACCATAACAGATATCCCCAGCTAAGGATAACAGGGAGAGGAGTGGACCCAAGGCATAGAGGGGAAGGAGGGAGGGAAAGCCCGACTGCAGTTGCATATCTATCGGACATCTACATTTATGGTAGGTACAAAACTGTACTATGTCCTTCAAGAATGCAACTGCAGTCATAACATATGGGTTGAATACCATAGCTTAGCTGGGGGAGGTGGTATGCTCTAAGAAAAGGATGGTGTAGCTATCAATCCCTGCAGGACTGCCGAAGCAAAGCCTGCTCTGGATCTGGAATATAAAGGGAGGTTGTAGTGTTTGGAAAATGTATGCACGGAGCTCCATGTAGCAGCCTCTAGAATGTCTTTTGTAGGCACCCCTCTTAAAAATGCTGTAGAGGTGGCTGTAGCTCTGGTGGAGTGTGGTCTGACATTGGCTGGCACACTTTCCATGGAAGGAATAACAGAATCTGATGCAATGTCCAATCCATTTTGAAATTGTCTGTTTGGAAATTGCTTTTCCTTGTACTCCAGGGGCGTAAGCTACAAAAAGCTGATCAGACTTCCTACTGGTCTTGGTTCTGTCTAGGTAGTAGCGAAGTTGTCTGTGCATGTCCAAGGTATGTAACAGTCTTTTCCCTTTGTTCTCAGGATTGGGAAAGAAAGTAGGCAGGTTTATTGCTCGATTTAAAGAAACCCTAGATACCACTTTTGGTAGAAAGGTATGGTTGGTTCGTAAGGAGACCCTGTCTCTGTGAAAAGTTATGAACAGTGGTATTGCCATTAAGGCCTGTAATTCCGAAACCCTTCTTTCTGAGGTAATGGCCAGCAGGAAAGCTGTCTTCCAGGAAAGAAATTGTAAATCCACAGAGGCTGCTGGCTCAAAGGGAGGTAGAGTCAATTTTTCTAGGACAAAATTGAGGTCCCATACTGGTACTGGGGCCTTTCTTGGGGGCTTTATATTCTTGATTCCTCTAAGAAATTGCCTTAACAAAGGATGTGAAAACACAGGTGGATCAGTGTTGTATCTAGCTGAGATAGCTGAAGCATGTATTTTTATGGAAGAGTATGAGAGTCCGTTATGTAGCATATCTGCCAAGTATTCCAGAATGAGTGGAATTCTCAAAAGTGATGCATCATGACCCTTGTTGGTATTCCAAATGCTGAATCTCTTCCATTTGGCTGAGTAAGCCTTTCTGGTGGATGGTCTGCGGGCTTCTGTTAGTATCCGCTGAACTTCCTTGGAGAGAGGTAAATTGAGGTTATTTATGGGATTTCCCAAGCTGTTAGCTGTAGCGTCTGGATGTTGGGATGAACTGTCCTGAAGTTGTGTTGAGTCAAAAGTTGGGGCCATTGTGGAAGGGCCCAAGTTTTGTTGTGACATATGCTCCGTAGTAGTGGGTACCAGTGTTGCCTTGGCCCGTCTGGAGCTATTGGGATCCCCTTCGGCTGCTCTGCTTTGATCTTTAATAACACTGTGGTCATCAGTGGCAGAGGTGGAAATGCATAAATTATTAGGGAGCTCCAGTTGAATGAGAGGGCATCTATTTTCCATGCTTGTGGATGATATGTCCTTGAGCAGAACTTTTGTAAGTGATGCTTGAGGTGGGAGGCAAATAGGTCTACATCCGGCCTGCCCCATGTCGAGGTGAGTCGTATAGAGATGTCTGGATGTAGCCTCCATTCGTGGGGGTCTAGGAAATTCCTGCTTAGACTGTCCGCCAGAACATTGTCTTTGCCTGGAACAAACTGGGATTGTAACTGTATGTTTAGACCCAGTGATTTTTCCCAAAGATTCATTGTCAGTCTGCAAAGGGGGTAAGAATGAGTGCCCCCCTGCTTGTTTATGTACCACATCACAGTGGTGTTGTCTGTCCGTATTAGTAGGTGGCCTTGTTGAAGTGGTTTTCCAAAGGCCTCGATGGCATGCATTACTGCTAGCATTTCTTTTTGGTTGATATGCAGATGTGTTTCCTTTGGAGACCATTGCCCTTGAATACATCTGCCCTCCATGTGCGCCCCCCCATCCAAGGTCTGAGGCGTCTGTGGTCATGGTCTGTGTTATCTGAGGTTTTTTGAACGACATACCTGTGTTTGACTGGCTTACTGTGGCCCACCATAGAAATTCCTTTTGAAGACATGGAATGAGTGGAATAGTTGCTTCTAGGTTGTTGCTGTGTTGAGACCATAAGCTTTTTAAGTACCATTGAAGCTTTCTCATGTGTAGTCTTGCTAGTGGAACCAGGAGAATGCAGGATGCCATGCAACCCAGGGCCTGTAGGAAACTCCTTGCAGTCATCTGGGTGAGCTTTGCTAAACTTTTGAAGTAATGAGTTAACTTCTTCTGCTTGTCTTCTGTCAGGTAAGCCATTTGAGAGGCTGTGTCTAGTTTGGCTCCTAAGAAGGTTATTTGCTGGGATGGCTGAAGTCTTGACTTTTGAAAGTTGACTGTGTATCCCAGAGCCTGTAGCAAGTGTATGACATAATTCAAGTTTTTTGTCAAGGTTAGTTTGTTGTCCGCTTGTATGAGGCAATCGTCCAGGTATGGGTAGATTTGAATCCCCTGGAGCCTGCAATGAGCAATTACTGATGCCAGGCATTTCGTGAATACTCTGGGCGCAGTAGATAAGCCAAATGGCAATGCTGAGAATTGATAATGCTCTGGCCCTGCAAGAAATCTGAGGTATCTTCTGCAGCTGTGTCTGATAGGGACATGCAGGTTATGCCTCCTTGAGGTCCAGAGTAATCAGCCAAGACCCCTTGCCCAGCATGGGAAGGCGTTGCTGTAGAGTCAGCATTTTGAACTTTGGTACTATGAGAAAAGTGTTTAAAGCGGACAAGTTCAGTATTGGTCTCCATTGAGTTTCTTTTCTTGGAACAAGGAACAGTCTTGAATAAAACCCCTGACCTTGTTCTTGTTGTGGAACTTTTTCTATTGCTTTGATCTGAGCAAGCAGAGAAATTTGCTTGATAGCCTCTGCCCTCTGATTTTGTGGAAGGTTTGGCATACCTTGTTTTCTTGGCAAGGTATGAAAATGGAACCTGTAACCGTGGTCTATAATGTCCAAAATCCATTTGTCTTTTGTCAGTCTGTGCCAATTTTTTGAAAACAAAGATAACTTTCCACCCAAAGGAGCTTCTGTTTGCTCCTTGGTCAGCGGAACTAGAGGAAAGTCATTGAGATTGACCCTGCGGGGCAGGAGAAACCCCTGTGTCACTTCTTTGGTTTGCTGGTTGCCATTGTCGTCCCCTGTAGGATCCTCTGTATTGCCCTCTTCCTCGGGCACGCCTGTTTTTGCCCCTTTGAAATCTTTCAGGATTAGGAAAGGACCAGTTTTTAGAAGGCCAGTTCCTGCTGAATCTGGGCGGCTGAACCTGGAGGAAATCTTTGACTGTCTGAACTGACTTGGCTTTTTCCTCAATGGACTTCAACACATCTTTAGCATTAGCACCAAAAAGCTTGTTCTTTTCCAAGGGTGTGTCAAGAAGTTTTGCCTTAACATGATCTGGTAAAGGTTGTTCTTTTAACCATGCATGTCTACGAATGACCGCCCCTGTCATAGCTGCCCTACATGAAGCCTCCAATGCATCATATCCACACTGTAGAAAGTGATTGCTAACCTGCTGAGAATTATGCACAGCCTCCTGCAAAGACTTCCTATCTAAAGGTTCAGGAGAGGCCAATCTTTTCTGTAAATCATCTAACAGGAAATCCTGATATTGAAACATGTGAAAGAGACAATTGAGAGCTCTCATAGATAAAGTAGTGGAGGTGTAAACCTTCTTCCCCCATCTCTCTAAGGACCTTGCTTCCCTGTCGGAAGGCAAAGTGTTTTTGGAGGTGGTAGCTGAAACCCCTTTAGGCCCCTGGGAAATTGTTTGTAAATTAACAACATGGGCCCTAAAGAAATGAGAATAGGTTTCTTGGACCCTATAGTATTTGTCAGGCTTGACAGGAGCAGGAGGAAGAGTATCAGGGGCAACACTGGAGTCAGAGTATAAATCATCCAAAACATCAAGCACAGGAGGTATAGCTAAGGGTCTGTGTTGGGGCTTTTTAAGGAAGGTTCGAAGGCGCTTTCTGGAATCTGAATATTCCTGGCCTTGCCACTGAAAATGCTCCCTCATGGAGTGCAGAACTTCCCCAAAAGAAATATCCTCAGGAGGAGGGGCCGAGGGAATGCAGTCCTCTGCATCTGAATCCTCATAGGTCTGGAAGGGCTCTTCCTGGCTTTTGGAGTGAACAGAGTCCTCAGAATCTTCATCTGAAGGAAGAGGGTCAGAGGGTTCAACCCTGGGCCTCTTATCAGGAGGAGGCTGGGATCCTCTCTCAGGATGGGCCTGGGAACCTCTGATCAGGGAAATTAAATCTGTGGCCATAGACATGATTTGAGTTTCAGGAGTAGGCTGAGGTAAGGTTTTAGCAGTAAGATGCTTGGACTTGCTGGCTGCCTTAGCACGTGTGTAGGCCTTGATAGACATGGACATGGGAGGCCTTGCCGCTCCACGTGCAGGAGTGACCTTATCAACAGCAATGGTCTCTGGTATTTCCTCGGTTTCAGTATCCGGAGGAAAATCAATAACTGGCGTTGGAGTGGCCTCCGGTATCGGAGGTATCGGTAATGTGGTGTCTTCAGTTCGGAGCGGTGGAATAACCGCCTCAGAGGGAACCGGGGCACTCGCGGTTAGTTTTTGCGTGGTGTCGGTGGAAGACGCGGGCAGAGGATGTCGGTCCCGGTCTTTTCGTTTCTTAGGAGTCTGCGCTGTCGGTTGTTCCGACGGCATTGTATAATCAAATTTTTCGCCAAAAAAGTCTTCAGCGAACTCCGCCCAGCGCCTGAGAGTGCGCTTATTGAAGCGAGCACAGGCGGCACAGGCCGAGACATCGTGGTCTGGGCCAAGGCAAGAGAGGCAGTAAGAGTGGAAATCCTTATGAGGTATTTGTTTACCACAAGACAATTATTTACTTTTTCAGTAATTTCTGACATCGGCTGAGGCAAGAAAAGGTCCCCAACGGGGTACTTAGCTTTTCTGATGACTTCGGTTTAGAAAAATACAGGAGCTGACCGACCGGCACTTGCGAACTGCTTCTGCTTCGGGCACCGCGCGTCAAGAAAGACTGAAGAAGATGGCGTCGGCTGATGCTTATATAATCCAGCCGCTCTGACGTCGGAGAGAAATGCGACATCAGCCGACGTTGGTCCCAGACTTTGGAATCCGGCCGACCGAGGGCTGCCTGAGGCAGGACAACCCATATGTTATGACTGCAGTTGCATTCTTGAAGGACATCACAGCCTCCTAAGGCTGTAGCAGAGCCTTAAAAAGTTGGTGAAGCATCTAACTGGAAATTTTACATTTTTGAGGTAAACCTTTTTAATACCCCCTTCTAAAACCTCAAATCCTAGTCCCTAGCGATAGCTTTTTGAGACAGAGTAAAACCTTCTCTCATAAAAAGTGTCATCTCAAAAGAACTTTCCCAGCAAAGGTTCCTGACTAGAAATACAAGTTTTCAGGTAAAATTCTAATTAACAACCATTAAAAACACCAGTCCTTACTTTAAAATAAAATTTCTAACAAAAAAAACAAACTTTCCTTCACAGAAATCAATAAAGTGGAAGGCTTTCTTCAGTGAGATACTTATGTGCCCAGCCTCGTAGATGCACTATCCAAACATCAATCACTTGAATCCTGCAGGGAAGGTCACACTTTGATGGCAAGAAAGTTCTGAAGGCTTCATGCCCTAATCAGAGACTTTAAACTGCTCTTCTCAAGCTGTACAGTGGTTAGGGTGCATAGAAGGTGCCTTTAAGCTTTGAAAGCGGATCAGTTGTCATATCCTTCACAGGATATAAAGAAATCATGTAGCTAGAGCAACAACTTTCTTCCAGACAGTGAGGATTCCAAAAATGTTTCACTGAAAGTACTTTTGGTAAAACTCAAGAGTGTTGGGGGGACGCCCCCCCAAACTTAAATACACCTTCTCCGAGGTCACACAACAATGGAGAAAAAGGAATTTTCTACTGCTAATGAAAGAACTTTTGGTGAAACATTTTTGCTGAAATGGCAGTCGCCAAAACTGCACATCTAATGGCAGCTTCCCAATACAACCCATATAAGCTTACGCTACTGCAACAGTGATCTAATGAAGAGTAACAAGCAGTACGGCTGACAGACTGCAATGCAAAGTCTTCCTTGACTGACTGGTGGCAAAAAAGGAACATATGGGAAGGAAAATTCATGAGACAGGAGAGGAAGCTGCCTAAGCTTTTGCAGTCTGGCCAGATACAGTATCCTTGACAGGACATTTTCCATTAGTGAGCAATACTGTAGTGATCTAATGATGAACATCTAGCTTGTTTGTTGAAACCAGACGCTCTGACAGGATACTACCTGCAGCCTGCTGCCCAGGTACAGAATGAACCAAGAAATTACTGTTGGGTTGCATATGACTTGTAGCCTGTTTAGTGAAGAACTGTAAACAAAATATAATGTAATCAGAAAACAGTAATCACTCAGCAATGCATGCAGAGTTGTGTCTCCTACAGCAATAGATCATAAATATAATTAAATGCATTTCACTGTCCAAATATGATTTTCTTGTTGATGACTTTAAATATTGTATCCTGTTCTATATGCACTTGCATTCCTAGATGTTCAGTGAAAATATTTTGTCACACCTCTGGGAAAGGATGTGGAGTTATGCTTTATAATGCTCAGCTACTGCAAGCTGTAGCCACTGTGTAACTGTGTCCGTTTACTTAATAGGTGTATTTGTTAAATGCATTTAAAAAATGGTCACCAGCAAAACTTACTAAGACAAACTAAATACCAGTTATGTGGTACAGAGAGAAAATCCTGATTATAACCCAAGCAACTCAATTTAGAGTGCCAGCTCGGCTGCATTAGGAGGCAGAGGAGGATGGAATGGCCATTTTCAAGGAGGGAGTTGGAAATGGATTCCACTGCAGCTCCAGATCAAAACAGGTGATTTGTCCATGGCAGCAAAGCCAGTACAAGGGAGGACTTGAATTCTGGCCTTCAAAGCATGTGGAGGTAACCCCTTGCATCTACATGCAAAGAAGCAAGCATGATTCATCTGGGATAAAGGACACAGGGGATTCCTGTTGTGATGTAGGTGCTAGTGCTGCCACCAGGGATGGTTGTTAGGACCATATATGCAACTTCAATTGCTAGGAAGCCAGCAAGGGCATGTTTGTGTGATGGTTTCCTAGAGCGGCTCTCAACTCCACACAGTACTGGACAGACAATGGTGGTATAGAAGGAGAAATGGGATGAGCCTGATCAGGAGACAGCTTAACAGTTAGCAGGCATGACAGTTAAAAGATCTAGGGGGAGAAAAAAATAAAGCTAACTTCAAAGTGAGTTCTAAGAAAGGACAGGAGTTAAGAAATCAAATAAAATGAACACTTAGTTGAATGAATGAAGCAGGACAGATATACAAATGAAACGGGACGTAAAATGAAAAAAAAAACTTAGCTGGGATAATACAAGAAAAGTAAAAAAATGTAACATATAGTTATATTTGATTTGTTGGCTGAACAGTCTTCAACTCAAAAAGAAAGAATACGAGAACATGCAAGCACCTCTAGCAAACCTATTTTTTACTGCAGAAGCTTCAATACTCAACACGTAGCTTGAGAAAGTCATTCAGTTACTCCAAAGCTTCTATAACATTTCAAAAAAACAAGGAACTCTTCCATACAGACTTTAACAAACTAATGCATATTTTTACAATGCTAACTGCTACAATCTTTTAGAAAATGTGAATGTTTAAAAAGCATGCAAGGTTTACTATGTTACATTTCTGCTACTGGAAAATCTTAAGAAATGTATTGGTCTAAGGCGCCATCCAGTGTTCATTTTTACCTCCTGCAACAGCTGGGTATATTAGTCATGGTCTTACTTTTTGCTAAAACAAGTAGTCTGTCTAAATGAAAGTTGCACTTTTAAACTCTCTTCTGGTCCAGGACAAGTAAGACAAATAGGTTAAACAATAAGACATTCATTACTTGAACTAAGGCAGAATACTGGATAATCACAAAGTTCACTTGATCTGTCACTCAACAATATCATAATTAAAAAAAAAAAAAAAATTCTATTCCTTGCCTATCTCCATAAAATAAATACAGAAATGTCACACATTCTGCGAGAAAGTTAACCGCTTGCCTTTTACCACAGCTTTTCACCCCAGTGGAGCAGAACAGATTTGTTTATCTTTCCTGCTAACATGAAAAAGAAAGTAAAGTGCCACCATTCCTTTGTTTCCATCTATTCACTATGTAACAGAGCTGGACTTTCACAGCCAATTTTCAGATAAAACAGAGAACAAAATTTGTAGAAAGGTGGTGTTACTAACAAGCAACAAATCAAGTGTTTAAGGGTCAAAAGCATGGACCTATCTGTACGTTGTTGTTGCGTATTTCGGCTTTTCCCGGTTAGGGGTCGCCACAGTGGACCTCCGGTCCGCTAATGATTGGCAGTAGATTTTTTACGTGCCGAGTTGCCAGCCCTGACTCACAACCTTCAAAGAAGGTACGCCTATTCACGCATGTCTCCACACAGAAGACGCTCTAGCCGAGAATCGAACAGGACGTCTTACTGTGAGGTGACAATGCTACCGCAGCACCACCACCACAGTCCATGGACTTTGGAGCTTTTTCTCCATAGGCCTCTGCTGAAAATGGGCTTCTGGCCTAGTCTGTCTCTCCCGGTAAATAAATGTAAATAAATTACAAAATGTTCTAAATTGCATTTCGTTTGGGAAGTATACATATTGTTGTACAATTTTAAACCATACGTACAGATACGTATGGACCTATCTGTACGTATGGTTTAAAATTGTACAACAATATGTATACTTCACAAACAAGATGCAATTTAGAACATTTTGTAATTTATTTATTTACATTTGTTTACCAGGAAAGACAGACTAGGCCAGAAGCCCATTTTCAGCAGAGGCCTGGGGAGAAAAAGCTCCAAAGAAATACAAGCAATATACAATAAGTGCAATGGTATACATACAGTAAGATGCAGAATACATACTTTCTACTTAGTCTATACAAAGTAGTATTCAATACAGTTTTCTAGTAGATACAGGTTCAAAAAGAAAAACAAGCATTTCAGTGAAGATCACTGTGAGAAAAAATAAAGTTAGCAGTGTGTACATATTAAAAAAGAAGTTGTGTACCTACCATAACGTTCCATGTTTGTTGTCCTTCATCTCGCTTTCATTCTTGCTGGTTGGGTTCGGAGCCGATCCTCGGCTCCGACTCGGCTGATTTACTAAAACTTGACAGCTTTTACTGGCTCGAGGCTACCCCTTATCCCAAACATGCCTAGCGGCAGCTACCCAGATCTTGTAACAGCCCACACTAGACATATATTTTTTTTACTAAGCACTTAATCATCAAGATAGGAAGGACAGAGGAAAGGACAATTCATGGTTAACTAACCTGGTATGTCAACAGGAAACTCAGTGTAACCAATAAAGACCTCCTCTAGAACCTCCAGGAAGGGGGAAGGGGGGGGCACAAGAAGGAAAGCGAGATGAAGGACAACAAACATGGAACGTTATGGTAGGTACATAACTTATTTATGTTATGTTGTCCCATCTCTCCTTCATTCTTGCGGGTTGGGATCATGTCCCCAGCACCTGGTTTCTGGGTGGCTCACTGGAACAAACTCTTCAGGACCGTTGAACCGAAGGATGCCCTGTTCCGGGAAGCCACATCCACTTTGTAATGAGAGATAAAGGTATGAGGATTTGTCCATGTTGCTGCTGCACAGATCGAATCTAAAGGTAATTTAGCTTTCAAGGCAACAGAGATGCCCAACGCCCTGGTTGAATGTCCTCTGGGTCTTCCTGGAAGCGTCTTTTTATGCAAACCATACGAATAAGTGATTGTGTAGAATAAGTGATTGTGTATGACAGCCATTTTGATAGTCACTTTAGAAACTGGATAACCTTGCTTATTGTCAGCAAAGGATATGAACAATTGGTCTGATTTTCTGAGGTCTTGGGTCCTGTGTAAATAAAAATGTAATTGTTCATGAGCATCCAATTGGTGTAATCTATACTCTGCCTTGTTGCCATAATTAGGGAAGAACACAGGAAGCTCAATGGACTGATTTAAGTTATACTCAGAACAAACCTTAGGCAAGAAAGGAGGACTGGTCCTTAAGAGAGACTATCTTTGTGAAAAATGAGATACGGCGGGCGAATAGACAAAGCATGTAATTCAGAAACCAGTCAAGCTGAGGTTATACCAACCAAAAAGAGGGTTTTCCAAGATAGAAACCACAAGGGACAAGATGCTGCTGGTTCAAAAGGTGGGGGGGGGGCAGAATCACTGAAGCTAAAAACAAGTTTAGGTCCTGGGGGCCGTAAAAGCGTTGTACCTCGTAAGAATGCTCTGCACAACTTATGGGACATAATGTTTGAACCCAAGTCTCCTACACGAAAATTGGAGATGGCAGCCAGTGGGACTCTAATAGTAGCTTCAGCTGCCCCTTTTTTCAAAGGTTTTGGCCAGAAAGTCAAGAATTTTGTGAACAGAAGCAGTAAAAGGATCAATGTAATTTCTTTTGGCCTGGTAAGAGAACCTCTTCCATTTGCTAGTGTAAATCCTCCTGGTAGTGGGCTTGGGGGAGGATACTAGAATGTGTTGTACAGCAGGGGAAAAGTCTGGGAGCCTGGCTAAGACTGGAAGTGGAGTAACCAAGCAGTCAGCTTGAGAGTTTGAAGGGATGGGTGAAGCCCGTCTGACTGATGCATCAGTAGGTCCGGAACTGGGTCCAGTATCCAGGGCTCCAGTTGAAGGTGATGGCGAAGAAATGGAAATCATATCTGATGAAACCAGTAAGGAGCAATGAGGATGAGTTTGCAACCCAATGATTTTGCTTTCTGAAGTACCTTTGGAATGAGAGGGAAAGGTGGAAAAGCATATAGCAGTCCCGGAGGCCAATCGTGAACAAGTGCATCCCTGGGTGACTGTCCCGGAGGGGGAACTAGGGTGAAGTAGCTGTTGCATTTGTTGTTTAGGAGAGTGGCAAAAAGATTGCAGCATGGCTGGCCCAATTAGTGGAAAATCAAGTCCACAACTTCTTTCTTCTGGGACCACTCGTGAGGCATGAGGATTGGCCTGCTGAGCCTGTCCGCTATCACGTTGGATTTTCCAGGAATGTGCATTGTAATCAAAAAACACTGGGAAGACATCGCCCATTGCCATACTCAAAGAGCCTCCCATCACAAAGGGTAAGACCTGATTCCGCCCTGCTTGTTGATGTACCATACCACTGACATATTGTCTGTCTGGATTGCAATAGTCCCTGTAAGTAGAGAGTCCCGAAGTGCTTGCAATGCCAGAAGCACCGCTCTCATCTTTAGAACAGTGGCGTGCAGATGCTACTTGTGAGATTGCCACATCCCTTGGACAGTCCGTCCCAGATAATGCCTACCCTATCTGGGAAGCATCCGTGGTGACTGTAGCTACCGGATGCGCATCTAGAAAGGATCTGCCCAGAATCACCTGGGGGAGACCAGCCACCATAGTAGGTCCTTTTTGCAAGATTCAGTGATCAAGATCGTGTGCGACACTGGCAATTCATGGAAAGACCACTGAGCGAAGAGAAGCCACTGTAGAATCTGCATGTGGGAGCGTGCTAAAGGAACTAGCGTAATAGCTGCAGCCATTGAGCCCAGTACTTGTAAGACTTGTCTTGCCTGAACTCTCGTCTTGTTTATGAGAAAGGAAACTTGTTACCGAATGGTTGACGCCCTGTCTAGAGGCAGTTTTGCTATAATGTGTCTTGTATCCAAGTCTGCCCCTATAAAGGTAATAGACTGACAAGGCGACAAGGCAGACTTTTCATAATTTATTGTGATGCCTAACTGGGAGCAAGTTTGGATTGTGTAGTCCTGTGCCTTGATTAGTTGATGCTCGGTGGTAGCAGTGAGGAGCGAGTCATCTAGAAATGGAAGCACCTGGAATCCTTGACATCTCATGTGAGCTGTGACCACTGCCATACACTTGGTGAACACCCTGGGGGCTGTGGTGAGACCAAAGGGCAGGGCCCTGAACTGATAATGACCGGCTCCCAGCCGGAAGCATAGGAATCTCCTGGATTGCCTGTCTATTTTTATATGGTACTATGCATCTTGGAGATCTATGGAGCACATCCAATCGTCCTGACCCAAGAAGGCAAGAATGGACTGCAGTGTCACCATCCAGAACTTTGTCTTTTTTACCGACTGGTTTAGCTTGCTGAGATCCAAGATTGGTCTCCAGTCCCCTGTCTTCTTTGGAACTAAAAAGAACCTTGAGCAGGTTCCAGATTCGATTTGGTCTGCGGGGACTTCCTGGATGGCTCTTTTTTCTAGCAATCTTTGAACCTCTAGGATTGCATGATCCCGAAGACTGGGTGGAACATCTGGGGATAAAACATTTGTCTTTTGAGGGGGACTGAGAAAAAGGACTTTTGTAACCCTGGATATTATCGACAGTACCCATGTTTCCCTCATGATAGACTGCCAGGCTGCTGGGTACAGTGATAGTCTGCCCCGACTGCCTCCAGAGATGGACAGCTGGGCCTCCCTTCAGGAGTGCTGGAAGGACCTAGCACACAAAGTATCTCTGTCACCCTGCTGTTGAGGACCCCTTCTGCTAAGAGGGTGGCATCTTCCATTATTGTTTCTCCCTCTGCCCCTGGGGGAAAAAAATCACCACGGGTGTCAGTCGAAGATCCTTGGGATTTTCGGATACACATTTTCTCACTCTTCTGACCCTTGGGATAGGGTCTAGATGGAGTGGAAAAAGTACAGTTGTGTACACTTACCATAAATGTAGATGTTAGAGTGCATTCACTGTTGCAGTCATCGCATTTGGGTTATCTGCCTGCAGGTAGCCTTCAGCCAACTCGAATACCAGTCTCTTCGGATTTCTACGTCAGTTGCGGTCACTTCTTCCATGACGTCAGGTCATCAGGGGTATAAAACATGCAGCTGACGCCATTACATCAGTTTTTCTTGCCCCAGATGTCAGGTGCCCCCAACAAAAGGAAGCAATTATATGGTACGGAATACCCCCAGCAAAAAGCAAATATACAATATATAATATATTCCAAACAAGAAGGAAAGGTAGAGCCAAGAGAAGTCAAGGGGCTGGAGGGAGGGTAACCAGGACTGTAACCATGAATACACTCTAACATCTACATTTATGGTAAGTGTACACAACTGTACTATGTTCTTAGTGGTTCACTGTTGCAGTCATCACATTTGGGTTGATTCCCAAAGCTAAGGAAGGGTAGAGGCAGTCAAAGATCATTGGGGCTCGCAATCAGGCCCTGTAAGACTGCTGTGGCAAATCCAGCTCTGGATTTAGAAAAGATAGGCAGGTGGTAATGCTTGGTGAACGTATGTACAGAGCTCCACGTAGCAGCTTCCAGGATGCCCCTAGCAAGGACTCCTCTGAGAAATGCTGTAGAGGTAGAGGCAGCCCTGGAGGAATGTGATCTTATTCCCTGTGGGGTAGGTTTTCCATGGTGCTTGTAGCAGAAATGGATCAATTGGCTATCCATTTGGAAATGGTTTGCTTTGAAATGGCCTTCCCTTTTGCCCCTGCAGCAAAACTAACTAGCAGTTGGTCAGATTTTCTGAGAGGCTTAGTTCGGTCCAAATAGAATCTAAGCTGTCTGTGCACGTCAGACAATGCAGAATCCTTTAACCCTTATTTTGAGGATTAGGGAAAAAAGTAGGCAAATGAATGGACTAGTTTAGAGCCGCACTAGACACCACCTTGGGCATAAAGGATGGATTAGTCATGAGGGAAACCCTGTCCGTATGGAAGATAATGAAGGGTTCCACTGTTATGAGGGCCTGCAGTTCAAGCCATCACTTCAGCAAGAAGAGTGTCTGAAGTAAGGCTGTTTTCTGCTGTAGCAGCTGGTTCAAAGGGGGAAGAGTGAGTTTTCCCAATACAAAGTTAAAGTCCCAGGCTGGAGTGGGAGCTCTCCTGGGGGGGCTTAAATTTTTGGTCCCTCTAAGGAATTGTTTTAGCAGGAGATGAGAGAAGATGAGTGGCTCAGTATTATAATGTGCTGAAATGGAAGATGCATGAATCTTAATAGAAGAGAAAGAAAGGCCCTTGTGGAGCATTTCTGTTAAATAATCTAGAATATGGGGTAAGCTGGACACTGATGTGCCCCTCCCCTGAGCCTGGCTCCAGGAACAGTATTTTTCCCACTTTTCTGAATAGGTTTTTCTAGTACTAGGCCTCCTTGCCTCAAGAATGACATCCAGCACCTGCTTACTGAGGGCTGCTAGGGGTGAGCTCAGGGAATTAACCAGGCTGCAACGTTCAGGGTTTGAAGCTGAGGGGTGCAGAATCTGGCCCGCTTGCTAGGACAGCAGGGAAGGGGTCTGAGGCAGGTGCCATGGTTGTAGCACTGTCAGACTGCGCAAAAGAGGATAACCCAGTGCTGACGTGGCCAGTCTGGGGCACGAAAGAGGATACCAGTGCTGACATGGCCAGTCTGGGGCAATCAGTATTGTCCTTGGCTTGTCCTGTTTGATCTTTAGTAGAACCTTTGAGAGGAGAGGCAGAGGGGGAAAGGCATAAACTGAGAGGCTTTCCCAGGTAAAGGACAGGGCATTCACTTTCCAAGCTTGACTGTGGGGAGTTCTGGTGCAGAATTTGTTCAACTGGTAGTTCTGAGGGGAGGCAAACAGATCTACCTCTGGTATCCCCCATTTGTTCCTCAAGAGCTTGAATATTTTGGGTTCCAGTTTCCATTTGTGTGGGTCTATGAGATTTCCGCTTAAGTCGTCTGCCAGTGAATTTAGTTTGTCTGGCAGGAATTGAGCTTGCAGGTTGACTTGGTAGTTCAAGGCTGTGTTCCACAGAGCCATGGCTAGTCTGCAGAGTGGGTAGGAATGGGTTCTCCCCTGCTTGTTTAGGTACCACATAACTGTGTTGTCTGTCTTTACCAATTGTTGTCCTGGAAGGATAAGGTCTTTGAAGTTTGTCAGAGCATTCTGTACAGCTAACACTTCTTTTTCATTGACATGTAGGTGCATTTTTTTTGGGTTCCATTTGCTCTGAAAGTACTGCCCTGCTACGTGAGTCCACCATGCTTAGTCTGATGAGTCTGTTGTTAGGGTTTGGGAGGCAGGGGGTAGAGTGAAAGGGAGTCCCTTGTTGTGGTAGCAGGTCTCTGTCCACCAAAGAAATTCTGCCCTTAGACAAGGAATGATAGGAATCATTGTTTCCAGATCCTGTGAATGTTGACATCATAGACTTAGATACCACTGAAGTTTCCTCATATCCAGTTTTGCATATGGAATTAACAGAATGCAAGAGGCCATGAACACCAGGGCTTGCAGGATTTTCCTTGCAGATAGCTGGGTTTTTGTGGCCAGTAAGTTGTCAAATAAACTTGTTTCTCCGGAGTGAGGAATACCATCTGGAACATTGTGTTCAAACTTGCTCCCAGGAATACAATCTGTTGGCAGGGTACTAGGTGTGATTTTTTCTCTATGATGGTGTACCCCAGTGAGGTTAGACGTCTCTTTACAAATGCCAGGTGTTGTAATAGCAAGTCCTGACTTTCAGCCTGAATCAGGCAATCGTCCATGTATGGGTAAATCTGAATATTTCTCTGCCTGTAAAATGCAATGGCTGGAGCTAGGCACTTTGTGAATACCCTGGGTGCAGTAGATAAGCCAAAGTGAAGTGCAGAGAACTGATAGTGTATGGAGCCCGCCCTGAAATGTAGATATTGTCTGCAGGATTCCCTTATTGGGATGTGCAGGTAAGCTTCTTTCAAGTCTAGGGCTGCCAGCCAGGCATCCTTGGCTAGCATATCAAGAAGCTGTTGAAGAGTTAGCAATTTGAATTTTGGAACCACCAGAAAGGTGTTGAGAATAGACAGGTCCAGGATAGGACGCCAGGAGTTTTCTTTTCTGGTAATCAGGAATAGTGTTGAATAAAAACCCTGTCCCCTTAGTTCTGCTAAGACAGAGAGAGAACTTGTTTTGGGGCCTCCGCCCACTGATTTGGGGGGAGGTCTGGCCATCCACTTGGGGTTGGTAGTGAGTGGAAGTGGAATCTGTATCCTAGGGAAACTATGTTTAAAACCCATTTGTCCTGGGTAATGAGTTACCAGTTTTTGCATGCAGGGCAAGCTTTCCTCCTAAGGGAGCAAGTAGTTGAGCAGGGCTTAGAAGAGTTAAGGATAAGTCATTGTGCCATTTTTCCATAGGGGGGTGGCTTACTACTCCCCGCTTTGGAAGTGAGAGCCCACCCCACTGCTTAGATCTGTGCATAGCCTGAGACTGAAGTCTTGGTGGTCTGCTGCTCCTGGGTTTGGACTGAGAAGGCCTGGAAGGGACTGAAAAAGACCAGTTCTTTGAAGGCCAATGCCTACTGAATTCTAGGAAGCTGTACTTGTAAGAAATCTAACAGTTTACATAGATTTAGTTTTTTCCTCCATCCTTTTGAGGACTTCTGCTTTGTTGCCAAAAAAGGCGTTCTTGGTTTAAGGGTGCATCCAGTAATTTAGCTTTGACATGATCTGGCAATTTTTTTTCCTTAAGCCAAGCATGCCTTCTAAGTACAGACCCAGTGACAGCAGCCCTGCAAGATGCTTCTAAAGCATCAAAACCACATTGCAAAGCATGTTTACCAACTTGTTCAGCAGAATGCATTAACTCTTGCAAATCTGTGTGTTCAGTACAGTCAGGAATCAACATCATTTTCTGTTTAAGTAGTCCCATAATATGCTGCTGTTACTTTAACATATGAAACTGGCAATTTAAATCCCTAATGGCCAAAGTAGCATTAGTGTATAACTTCTTTCCCTATCTGTCTAAAGCTCTAGAATCCCAATCAGAAGTGGTAGGATTTTCAACAGAAGTAGCCTTAATGCCTCTTGTTCCTTGGGAAATGGTCTCTGGACCTAGAGTAGGATTCTTGAAGAGGAATTTATGAGAGTCTGGTACTCTGTAATACCAGTCAAGTTTCCTGTGAGCTGGAGGCAAAGTGTCTGGGGTAAGGCTTGATTCCAAGAAAACATCATCTACAATTTTCAGAACAGGAGGGATAGCTAGAGACCTGTGTTGAGGCAGGAGTAAAAATTCCCCAAGTCTCTTTCTGCACTGAGTATAGGCCTGGCTTTCCCAGCAGAAATGCTCCCTAAGGGTATACAAGGTTTCACCAAAAGAAAAATCTTCTGGAGGGGAAGCAGAGGGAATGGAATCCTCTGCATCAGAATCCTCATAAGTGGATAAGGGTAAATCCTGGTAGTCCGAAGGAGCAGAGATATCAGGTTCCTGATCAGAATAATCAGAAAGAAAATCAGTTCTAGTTCTCTTAGAGGGGGAAGGCTTGCTTCCCCGAATTAAGGTAATAATGTCTTCAACCATTCTAATCATTTGTTTTTGAGGTATATGGGCCTGAGTATGCGGCTTGTTCGTTGGTTTTCTAGGCGTAGTGCGAGCTTGAGGCCTGAGGAATTCGGTATTTCTAGCTTGAAACAGTCGTTGGTTTAATATGAAAGTCGGTAGGCCTGAATACATCCTCAGAAGCCAGTGCCTGCACAGTGGCTCTGGACCCATCCAAGGTAGAGACATCTGCAGGTTCCATAGTCGAAGAAGCATCTCGCGGCATACAGGACTCCGAATGGGTCTCCGCAGAGGCCTGCGAATCTGTAGTAGCAGGTATCAAAGGCTGTGAAAGCACCTCGCTGAGTACCGGGGAACTGGCGATTAGCTTAACCGAAGTATCATTGGCAGTTTTGAACCTATGGGTCTGTCTCTGTCTTTATCCTTACGTTTCTTCAGAAGATCGGTAGTCGGATGGCTTAACGAGGCCATTTCAGAGTACAGAGATCGAGAATGAAAGTATTTAGCTACAAAAATAGCCAGATGATGAATAGTTTGGGCGTTGAACAAGGTACAAAACCGACAGCGAGGTACGTTGTGGCCTGGGCCTAAACAGGTGAATGAAAATTTCTATGAAGTATTTGCTTTCTGCAGGCAAGACAATTGTTAATTTTTTTCTGACATCGGTTAGAGCAAGAAAAAAGGATTCCCAACAGGGTACTTATCTTTTTGAAGACTTCAGGTCTGAAACTCGAAAAAGAAAATTTCAGGAGTCGGCCGACCGGCACTTGCGAACTGCTTCTGCTTTGACCACCGCACTGCAAGACTGATGTAATGGCATCGGCTGCATGTTTTATACCCCTGACAACCTAACGTCATGGAAGAAGCGACAGCACCCGACGCAGAAATCCAAATACTCTGGTATTTAAGCTGGCTGAGGGCTACCTGCAAGCAGATAACTCAAATGTGATGACTGCAACAGTGAAACACAAAGAACATCAGACCCCTATGGCATTGAGATCTTGCCATCCTGTTCACAACTGGTGAGAGTCTTTTACCTGAAGCCCAAACAAGGATGAACCATCAAAGGGGGTGCTGGTAAATGAAAACTTAAAGTGTTCTGCAAATTGACAAAGGTGCATCCAGGAATGTCTGCGTAAGGCTACTCCGGTACCTGCTGCCCAACTCACTCCATCTGCTGCATAAGAAATGAGCCTCATGGAAGAGTTTACCATGCAGGTCAAGGTCGCAAGCTGGGAAGCTGCCCTGTTCACAACTCCCTCAGCTGTAGGATCTTGCAAGGTATCTCCTAGCTCCTTCAGGAGATCCCTCTGACGTTGTGTGAAATGTGACAACTAATTCAGAAATATGACAAGTAATTCAGCGACCTGAGAGTAAATGTCACTGAAGAAAAAACATACTTCCTATACCTGTCCATCGTACGAGACTCTCTGTTCGGCAGATGGACAGATGAAGTTTCCACAAGTTCCTTCTTGGTGGCTGCTGCCACCACCATGGCATCAACAGGGACTCCCTTGGAGAGAAAAGACTTAACTTCAGGAGCTGTAATAAATTTGTTATGTCTCCTCAGAACAAGTTCCAAGGTCTCTGCAGCACTCTACGCCTTTCAACTCACTACTGACAAAAGTGGGTTGAAAGGTGGAGACACCCAAGAGATGGAGGGTCGGGAACCAAATGCGTCCAGGTATACGGATTCATCCTCAGAAGAGGCTAGGGACTTCCAGCCACCCCACTGTCTGAGGATTTCCAAGATGTCTGAAAAAAAAGACATCCTCGGGAAGGGACCGTGGGGACCCTTCAGACTCATCCAAGTCCGTATCCGAAGTAATAGACTCAGGGCTGAGTCTAGATGTTTCCTCCTGCATTTCTTCTTCTTCTGAGGGACCTCCTCCAAATGTTCCGGGGAGGTTTCGGAAGAAGTAGGGTCAGCCAGTGGGGCATCCTGGGGCACAGGTTCCCTACACTTCACAGTAAGAGGGACAAAGGCCGGCACAGGCACAGAGGGAGAATGAGCCAATGGAGCAGAGGGTGGAGCAGTCTCAGGAGACAGCAGACTCATCACCTCGAAAGCACCACGGTCCGAGTCGAAGGAGCCTCCATCTCCAAAGAGCCCAGAGAACTTCTGCGAACCAGGAGCAAAGGCTCCGAGGCCGATGTAGGAGCTGAGCTCACCTGCGCTGAAGCTCAGAGAGGGACAGCGGGGTCGGACAAGGGCCTGATGCCACTTCCCCACTCAGAGCCAGCGAGAGAGCTTCGGCGCCCAGAATCCTCGACGGACAGAGACATTGAGGAGATCAGAGAGGTAGTCGGAACCGATAAGGGAGAAGAAACCAGAGCCGACTGTTCAACCACCACAAATTCCATGCACTCCAGCTCTGAGCTCGAGAGAGTCGGAGGAGGAATCCATGGAGAAGCTGGGAGGTCCGAAGGGGCCAAATCCTTATGGGCTGGACTCAAGAGTAATTTAGCAAGTGCCTGTGACTTAAAGAGCCTGTTGTCCACTATCTCCATGTTGTGATCCAAAAGTCTGGAGGACCAAGAGGAGTGTGAAGAGGACCAGTGACTGCCCGCTCCAGGTTGCAGCAGTGGAGATTGTGGAGAGGAAGTTACCGGCTCCAAAGAGGGACACCTTGATCTCTTATGGATCCGGACCAGCTCTGAGGACACAGACGGAGCTGCTCGAGACTTAGCTTTGTCAGAGCCAATGCTGGGGACCGACAGAGCTGAAGGCTTCTCAGTAAGTTTTGTCTGTTTCGAGCTTGGAACCGATGGCTTGGAGTGTTTCTCGGACAATTTGGCTGACTGAGGACCCTGAGACAAGGCATCTTGAGGGTTCTTCAAGAGACCACATACGATAAGCTTATTTTTTCTTTCCTGCAGGACTCTGGAACTGAAAGCATAACAGATGGAGCAAGAGTCCCGCAGGTGAACAGCCCCTAAACAATAAAGGCAACTTGTGTGCCCATCAGTAAGGGACATTTTCTGGCAACACGAGTCGCATTTTTTAAACCCAGAAGGTTTAGACTCTTTAGAAATAACTGGCAGTAGTCAGGGAAAGAGGTTGCCACAGAGAAAAAAACTATCACTCACAGCCTACAAGCAGAAGTAAAAGCAGAAGTAAACAGGCTGATAACCACAAAGGAAAAAACATTTAAAACTAATTTTTATTTATTTATTTATTTATTTATTTATTTTAAGAAAGAAGAAAGGAAGGAAAGGGGGAGAGCCTCTAACTTAAAAGGCAACTCCACTGATTGGAGAGCCTCCAATTAAAACGGCAATCCCAGAGAAAGGGTGAAGAAAGGGAAGAACCCTCTAACTTAAATGGGCTCAAGGGGAATGCAGGCCTGAAAGAGAAAACAATGTCCAAAAACACCACAAAGAGCAGAGAAAGGGGTCGTTAGACTAATGAAGAAAAATACCCGCTCTTATAGGTTATTAGGTTGGTACTAGGCTATCAGCCCTAGGGCCTATATAAGCCTAGCCATAACAATTCCCTGGCTATTTCTTCCCACACAGTTTACTTCCCTAGACCCCTGTCTAGCAGGGCGACTGACGTGATCCCCGGGATGAATTTCCTTTCTCCCATCCAATCGTCAAGGTTCCTTTTGAAGACGGCCAAAGTTGCACTCTGCTTGACATGTATGGGCAATCTATTCCAGAGTCTGGGGAGTCTCTGGGTCAGGAACCTATCCCTCCAGCATGTAGTGTTTATTGTGATGACAAGGTTTAGATCCCTGGAGCGTGTGGCTCTGAGGGATTGGGATTTCTTTAAGTGTAGCATATCCAACAGCTCTGGGTTTGACATGGCCTTTTTTTTTTCTTTTTTCTTTTCTTTATTTTTGGTTTCCCGGAAGCTCCCCAGCGGGTCATGGAAATAACGCCACCGTCAATTACCATAAAAGTTGTAACTAACTATAAAACACAAAGTACTTAGTCTGAGCCAGTATGGAGCAATCTCGACGTTGTAAGTGGCAAACAAGATCTGGGTAGCAGCCACTAGGTATGTTGGGATAAGGGGTAGCCTCGAGCCAGTAAAAGCCCTCGAGCTTTAGTAAATTGCCAGAGTCGGAGCCGAGGATCAGCTCGAACCCAACCAGCAAGAACGAAGGCGAGATGGGACAACATAACATCAATAGTTATGACCAAATGAGATTTCCTTTATAGAGATTTATTTTTCAGTAGCAGTAAACATGGAGGAGGAGGAGTGAACAGTGTGTTGAGAGAGTTATAGAGATCTTGTCAGTCAGGTTTGGCACAGGAGCAATGCCAGTTCTTGGACAGATGTTCAAATAGTAGTTGTTTAAAAAAACTGGCAGATTCAGGTGTGTTTTGGAGGGTGTGGGGTAGAGAGTTCCATAATTTGGCTATTTGATTTGAGAATAACAAATAAAAGCATATAGTAATGGCATAGTGCAAAGCCAAATTGCTTGAATGATGATAAAGTGCTTATCAAAAGTGACCAAATATCAACTAAATAATGCCCAGAATCCATAAATATTAACATACACATTTTAAGTATAATGCAGTGTCTGACAACAGGCTAGACTGCCTGTTGTTGCTGCCCTGTCATTATCCATTAAGAGGCTCATGGCTATGATTAACTATGTTTTGTTCATCACAGCTAAAGTTTTGAAATACTTGAGGAGGGAGGGCAGGGTGACCTATGGCAGACAGACCTGGTCTGTCTTAATGGAAGCTGCACTTCCAGACTCTGTTCTGGTCCTGGACTAACGGTTTATCCAGACTGAAAAGAGCAGGACAATATTTAGTCTGCTTACTCTGCAAGGTATATTTTTCAAAGGAAGCCTAGCATTTGGAAGATTATGTGGTTATTCTATCACACATCCAGAAAGAAATGTGGTCTTTAAGAAACACTAAATGGGGTTACCTGGCAAATCAGACCTTGAACTGCAGAGATACGATTGGCCAATATAATGTCCAAAGAAACACAATTCTTTAAGACACCAATATGAAGTTCAAAAACCCAGATGGCTCAAAAGGCATGTGGCTGAGCAGGTCATCCATGACCTCCAATTCCAAGGAGGTAATGAGTTTCTTCATAAATGGACTAAAATGAAGCCTACACCTATCCCCTCCACTGAAACTGCTTAATCACTCCAGCTTGTTCAGAGTCTTGACATTCAAGGGGAAGGAAACGAGCACTGCATACATGGAATAAGTGAAGTGGAATTCACCATGAACAAAAGTGACTGATAAAATGCTTACAGGCCCAACAAATTTCCAGAGAGAGAGAATGTCATACTTCTCTGCCCAAATAAATAACTCTTTCCACTTGGGAGTCTATATCTGGACATGGAAGGTTTTATAACTTTCTTCAGGAAATATACAATCTCCACCTGGATCACTCATACTGGCACAGCCCACCCCAAGAGATGTACACAGCCATTATTTCTGATAAAAATGGCATTAACCAACTGAACTAGATATGTTTGAGGACCAGACAAAACCTGAAGACCCTTCCTTCTGGTTTACATGATACACCAAGGAAGAACTCTAGCCCATCTTCCCTAAACTTGCTAAGCCATGCCCCTCCTGGAAGCAGAACTATATTAGAACTCAGGTTTCCACAGGGGATCACTGACAGTATGTGCTCCCTTGAAACACACATGCATCTCCTTCTCTCAGGTAAGGATACTGCTCTACTAATCTTTTCCTCCTCCAGTAGCTAGGTCATAGTCAAAACCTTAGTCATTCAAGTTGCTGTCAGGGCTTTAGCCCTCTGATTATGGAGACAAGTACACATGAAGAGGTTAAAAAAAAAAAAAAAAAAAAAGGGGAAAAAGTTCAATTGTATCCTCGTGAAAAATAAGGTAGGGTTGATTCACCTTAAGTACTTGTAAATCAAGATACTCACACCTAGCAGATGTCAGTGCAGTAAGCAACATTGTCGCCCATGTTAAGAACCTCAAATCAGCCTCAGGAGCTGGTACACATGGAAAAGTACAGTTTTGTACCTACCATAAATGTAGATGTCCGATGGATATGCAACTGCAGTCATAACATATGGGTTGTCCTGCCTCAGGGAGCCCTCGGTCGGCCGGATTCCAAAGTCTGGGTCCGACGTCGGCTGATGTTGCATTTCTCTCCGACGTCAGAGTGGCAGGAGTACATAAGCATCAGCCGACGCCATCTTCTTCAGTGTTTCTTGCCCCAGATGCCAGGTGCCCTCCAAGGAAGGCTGTAATCAATTTGGAAGACAAAAACAGGTTTCCAGACAAATAAATAAGCAATAAACAGATACACCATAACAGATATCCCCAGCTAGGATAACAGGGAGAGGAGTGGACCCAAGGAATAGAGGGAAGGAGGGAGGAAAACCGACTGCAGTTGCATATCTATCGGACATCTACATTTATGGTAGGTACAAAACTGTACTATGTCCTTCAAGAATGCAACTGCAGTCATAACATATGGGTTGAATACCATAGCTTAGCTGGGGGAGGTGGAATGCTCTAAGAAAAGGATGGTGTAGCTATCAATCCCTGCAGGACTGCCGAAGCAAAGCCTGCTCTGGATCTGGAGTATAAAGGGAGGTTGTAGTGTTTGGAGAATGTATGCACGGAGCTCCATGTAGCAGCTTCTATAATGTCTTTTGTAGGCACCCCTCTTAAGAATGCTGTAGAGGTGGCTGTAGCTCTGGTAGAGTGTGGTCTGATATTGGCTGGTACACTCTTTCCATGGAAGGAATAACAAAATCTGATGCAATGTCCAATCCATTTAGAGATAGTCTGTTTGGAAATTGCTTTTCCTTGTACTCCAGGGGCGTAAGCTACAAAAAGCTGATCAGACTTCCTATTGACCTTGGTTCTGTCCAGGTAGTAGCGAAGTTGTCTGTGAATGTCCAAGGTATGCAACAGTCTTTCCCCTTTGTTCTCAGGATTGGGAAAGAAGGTAGGCAGGTGAATTGCTTGATTTAAAGAAACCCTAGATACCACTTTTGGCAGAAAGCTAGGGTTGGTTCGTAAGGAGACCCTGTCTCTATGAAAGGTTATGAACGGTGGTATTGCCATTAGGGCCTGTAATTCCGAAACCCTTCTTGCTGAGGTAATTGCCAACAGGAAAGCTGTCTTCCATGAGAGAAATTGTAAGTCCACAGAAGCTGCTGGCTCAAAGGGGGGTAGAGTCAGTTTTTCTAGGACAAAGTTGAGGTCCCAGGCTGGTACTGGGGCTTTTCTTGGTGGCTTGATATTCTTGATTCCTCTAAGAAATTGCCTTAACAAAGGATGTGAGAACACAGGTGGATCAGTGTTGTATCTAGCTGAAATAGCTGAAGCATGTATTTTTATAGAAGAATATGAGAGTCCATTCTGTAGCATATCTGCCAAGTATTCCAGGATGAGTGGGATGTTCAATAATGATGCATCATGACCCTTGCTGGTTTTCCAAATGCTGAATCTTTTCCATTTTGCTGAATAAACCTTTCTGGTGGATGGTCTGCGGGCTTCTGTTAATATCCGCTGAACTTCCTTGGAGAGAGATAGACTGAGGTTGTTCATGGAGTGGAATCTCCCAAGCTGTTAGCTGGAGCGTCTGAATGTTGGGATGTACCGTCTTGAAGTTGTTTGGAGTCAAAAGATGGGGCCATTGGGGAAGGGCCCATTTTTTGTTGTGGCATATGCTCCGTAGTAGTGGGTACCAGTGTTGTCTTGGCCAGTCTGGAGCTATTAGGATCCCTTTTGCCTTCTCTGCTTTGATCTTTAGTAGTACTGTCGTCATCAGTGGCAGAGGTGGGGATGCATAAATTTTTAGGAAGTTCCAGTGGAATGAGAGAGCATCTGTTTTCCATGCTTGTGGATGATATGTCCTGGAACAGAACTTTTGTAGATGATGATTGAGGTGGGAGGCAAATAGGTCTACTTCTGGCCTGCCCCATGTCGAGGTGAGTCTTATAAAGATTTCTGGATGTAACCTCCACTCGTGGAGGTCTAGGAAATTCCTGCTTGGGCTGTCCGCCAGCACATTGTCTTTGCCTGGAACAAACTGGGATTGCAACTGTATGTTTAAGCTCAGTGATTTTTCCCAAAGATTCATTGTCAGTCTGCAAAGGGGGTAACAATGGGTGCCCCCCTGCTTGTTTATGTACCACATGACAGTGGTGTTGTCTGTCCATATTAACAGGTGGCCTTGCTGAAGTTGTTGTCAAAAGGCCTCGATGGCATGCATTACTGCCAGCATTTCTTTTTGGTTGATAGGCAGATATGTTTCCTTTGGAGACCATTGTCCTTGAATACATCTGCCCTCCATGTGCACCCCCCATCCAAGGTCTGAGGCGTCTGTGGTCATTGTTTGTGTTATTTGAAGTTTTTTGAATGACATACCTGTGTTTGCCTGGCTTACTGAGGCCCACCATAGAAATTCCTTTTGTAGGCATGGATTGAGCGGTATGGTTGCCTCTAGGTTGTTGCTGTGTTGAGACCATAAACTTTTTAGGTACCATTGAAGCTTTCTCATGTGTAGTCTTGCTAATGGAACCAGGAGAATGCAGGATGCCATGTAACCCAGGGCCTGTAGGAATCTCCTTGCAGTCATCTGGGTGAGCTTTGCCAAACCTTTGAAATAATGAGTTGACTTCTTTTGCTTGTCTTCTGTCAGGTAAGCCATTTGAGAGGTTGTGTCTAGATTGGCTCCTAAGAAAGTTACTTGCTGGGATGGCTGCAGTCTTGACTTTTGGAAGTTGACTGTGTATCCCAGAGCTTGTAGCAATTGAATGACATAATCCAAGTTTTTTGTCAAAATCAGTTTGTTGTCCGCTTGTATGAGGCAGTCGTCCAGGTACGGGTAAATTTGGATCCCCTGGAGCCTGCAATGAGCAATTACTGAAGCCAGGCATTTTGTAAATACTCTGGGCGCAGTAGATAAGCCAAATGGCAATGCTGAGAATTGATAATGCTCTGGCCCTGCAAGAAATCTGAGGTATCTTCTGCAGCTGTGTCTGATAGGGACATGCAGGTATGCCTCCTTGAGGTCCAGAGTAATCAGCCAAGACCCCTTGCCCAGCATGGGAAGGAGTTACTGTAAGGTCAGCATTTTGAACTTTGGTACTATAAAAAAGGTGTTTAATGCGGACAAATCCAGTATTGGTCTCCATTGAGTTTCTATTCTTGGAACAAGGAACAGTCTTGAGTAAAACCCCTGGCCTTGTTCTTGTTGTGGAACTTTTTCTATTGCATTGATCTGAGTAAGCAGAGAAATTTGCTTGATGGCCTCTGCCCTATGGTTTTGCGGTAGGTTTGGCATGCCTTGTTTCCTTGGTAAGGTATGAAAATGGAACCTGTAGCCTTGGTCTATAATGTCCAAAATCCATTTGTCCTTTGTCAATCTGTGCCAGTTGTCTGAAAACAGAGATAATTTTCTTCCCAAGGGAGCTTCTGTTTGCTCTTTGGTTAGCGGAAGTAGAGGAAAGTCATTGGGATTGTCCCTGTGGGGCAGGAGAAGCCCCTGTGTCACTTCTTTGGTTTGCTGGTTGCCATTGTCGTCCCCTGTAGGAACCTCTGTATTGTCCTCTTCCTCGGCCACACCTGTTTTTGCCCCTTTGAAACCTTTCAGTATTAGGAAAGGACCAGTATTTTGAAGGCCAATTCCTGCTGAATCTGGGAGGCTGCACCTGAAGGAAATCTTTGACTGTCTGAACTGACTTGGCTTTTTCCTCAATGGTCTTTAGTACATCTTTAGCATTAGCACCAAAAAGCTTGTTCTTTTCCAAGGGTGCATCAAGAAGTTTTGCCTTAACATGATCTGGTAGAGGTTGTTCTTTTAACCATGCATGTCTACGAATGACCGCCCCTGTCATAGCTGCCCTACATGAAGCTTCCAATGCATCATATTCCACACTGAAGAAAGTGATTGCTAACTTGCTGAGAGTTATGTACAGCCTCCTGCAAAGACTTCCTATCTAAAGGTTCAGTAGAGGCCAAAGTTTTTTGTAAATCATCTAACAGGAAATCCTGATATTGAAACATATGAAAGAGACAATTGAGAGCTCTCACAGATAAAGTAGTGGAGGTGTAAACCTTCTTCCCCCATCTTTCTAATGATCTAGCTTCCCTGTTGGAAGGCAAAGGATTTTTGGAGGTGGTAGCTGAAACCCCTTTCGGCCCCTGTGAAATAGTTTCTAAATCAACAGAATGGGCCCTAAAGAAATGAGAATGTGTTTCAGGGACTCTATAGTATCTGTCCGGCTTGACAGGAGCAGGAGGGAGAGTATCAGGGGTAACACTGGAGTCGGAGTATAGATCATCCAAAACATCAAGCACAGGAGGTATAGCTAAGGGCCTGTGTGTTGGGGCTTTTTAAGGAAGGTTCGAAGGCACTTTCTGGAATCAGAATATTCCTGGCCTTGCCACTTAAAATGTTCCCTCATGGAATGCATAACTTCCCCAAAAGAAATATCCTCAGGAGGGGAGGCCGAGGGGATGGAGTCCTCTGCATCTGAGTCCTCGTAGGTCTGGAAAGGCTCTTCCTGGCTATCGGAGTGGCCAGAGGCCTCAGAATCCTCATCTGAAGGGAGAGGGTCAGTGGGCTCAACCCTGGGCCTCTTATCAGGAGGAGGCTGGGATCCTCTCTCAGGATGGGCCTGGGAACCTCTGATCATGGAGATTAAGGTGCTTGGTCTTGCTGGCTGCTTTAGCACGTGTGTAGGCCTTGATAGACATGGACATGGGAGGCCTAGCAGCTCCACATGCAGGAGTGACCTTATCCACAGCAATGGTCTCGGGCATTTCCTCAGTTTCAGTATCCGGAGGAAAATCAATAACAGGCGTCGGTGTGGTCTCCGGTATCGGTAATGCGGTGTCTTCGGTTCGGAGCGGTGAAATAACCGCCCCAGAGGGAACAGGGGCACTCGCGGAAGGTTTTGGCATGGTGTCGGTGGAAGACGCGGGCCGAGGATGTCGGTCCCGGTCTTTTCGTTTTTTAGGAGTCTGCGATGTCGGTAATTCAGACGGCATCGTGTAATCGAATTTTCACGAAAAGTCTTCAGCAAACTCTGCCCGGCGCCTGAGAGTGCGCTTATTGAAGCGAGCACAGGCGGCACAGGCCGAGACGTCGTAGTCTGGGCCAAGGCAAGGAGGGCAGTAAGAATGGAAATCCTTATGAGGTATTTGTTTACCACAAGACAAACAATTATTAACTTTTTCAGTAATTTCTGACATCGGCTGAGGCAAGAAAAGGTCCCCAACGGGGTACTTAGCTTTTTTGATGACTTCGGATCGAAGAATATAGGAGCTGACCGACCGGCACTTGCGAACTGCTTCTACTTCGGGCACCGCGTGGCAAGAAAGACTGGAGAAGATGGCGTCGGCTGATGCTTATGTACTCCTGCTGCTCTGACGTCGGAGAGAAATGCGACATCAGCCGGCGTCGGACCCAGACTTTGGAATTCGGCCGACCGAGGGCTGCCTGAGACAGGACAACCCATATGTTATGACTGCAGTTGCATTCTTGAAGGACATCCGCATGAACTTTTCAAGCAGAAAATTGAAATCAAGAGGAGCCACTTGTTTCCAAGGTGGGCACATAAGCAAGGCCTCTTTAAAAAATGTAACTTAAACATTGTTGGGGGGAAGGGGCTTAATGCAGACATGTAAACATGGTTGACAACTGTACCTTGACAGAAGAGTATGGCAAACCATTGGCCAGTACTGCATACACAAAGAACCACAGGCATTACGGTCTGACAAGGATCCTGGTTCTCTGAGTGGCACCAACTTGAAAATCTTTTCCACTTCCCCATATATGATTTTCTAGTAGCAGGTTTTTGGGCCTTCTCCACAACTTGCTGAACATTCTTAGGGGACAGATGCCTAAAAGGTATAACATCATATTATCCAGGCAGTTAGCTGAACAGTTTCCAGACTGGGTTGTATCAAACTCCCCTTGTCTGAGTAAAGTCAATTTGGGAAGCTTGTGGTAACTGTCATTGGCCACAATGAAAACAAAGAGAACCACTATTGCCTTGGCCAAAAGGAAGTCCTCACCACAATTTCTGGGGAGTCCTTATGGATTTTTAGAACCATGGTAATTAATAGAAAGAGTATAAAAACATACAGGTACACTCTCATCCACGGGAATGAAAAAGCATATTTTTCCAGGCTCACCTGAAAAGAGTCCTGGAACAGAATTCCTCTAGTTGCCGGTTCTAAAGTTTACAGG